>NC_085999.1:252500-310000 GCF_030014385.1 Trichomycterus rosablanca
CGGCGGGTCGGCGTGATCGGTGCGTAAATCTGATTGGTTATAACGGCTCTGATTAACAGGTTTAATTATCAAGCCGCGCCTACATGCTATAACAAGTGGTGTTAGCCTGCTAGCTTAGCGTGATTAGCAGCTAAACGGCTAAACAACAAGCTATGATGCCTGATCAATTAAAAAAAATTGAATTTAGTGTTTGCTAATAAACGTAGCAACGTTGAGTTAGCTAAGTGCTAGAAGTTGCTAAGCTAGCGAAGCAATTAGCAGCTAGTCATGTTATTAGCAGCTAAACAGTGCATGCTATAAGTAGCACAGACGACGTCCTTTTATTCGACAATAGCTAACTAATACTGCAGCCTAATGGTTAAGTTACTGGTCCAGTAATCAGAAGGTTGCCAGTTCAAGCCCCACAACTGCCAGGTTGCCACTGTTGGGCCCCTGAGCAAGGCCCTTAAACTCAATTGCTTAGACTGTAAGTCGCTCTGGATAAAAGCGTCTGCTAAATGCTAAAAATGTAAATGTTTATCCTCAGGTCTGGGCACCATGGGGCGTGGCATCGTCGTGTCTCTAGTTAAGGCCGGAATCTCCGTGGTTGCCATAGAGACAAAGCCGAAAGAGCTGGAGGCGGGTAAGATAGCGGTGACGGCCATGTTGGAACGAGACGCGGGGAGACGCGGCGTCGCTCCGCCGCTCCACCTCCTGACCTTCACTCTGTCCTTCAGTCAGCTGAGGGGCGTCGACCTGGTGATCGAGGCCGTGTTCGAGGACATGGAGCTAAAGAAACGCGTCTTTAGCGACCTGTGTAAAGTCTGTACGCCAGACGCGCTAATCTGCACCAACACGTCGGGGCTGAACGTGGACGAGCTAGCTGCCGTCACAGATCGGCGCCCCCTGGTGGCCGGGATGCATTTCTTTGCGCCCGCTCACATCATGAGGCTGGTGGAGGTCGTGTTCGGGGCCCAGACGTCCCCTGAATCTGTGGCCACGGTCATGGCGCTCGGGAAGAGAATGGGAAAAGTGTGTGTTGCCGTGGGTAACTGCCCGGGGTTTGTGGGTAACCGCATGTTGAAGCATTATATAAACCAGGCCTGTTTCCTGCTGGAGGAAGGAGCCACGCCCGAGCAGGTGGACCAGGCGCTGGAGGAGTTCGGGTTTGCTCTGGGGATCTTTAAGGTGAACGATCTGTCCGGGCTGGACGTGGGATTGAGGGTTCGGAAGGCGGCCGGTCTGATCGGACCCGACATCGACCCTGTGAATCCACCCCGCTGGCGTAAAGGTGAGAGATACTGCCCGCTTCCTGACCTGCTCTGCCAACAAGGGCGTTTTGGCCAGAAAACGGGGCGTGGCTGGTACCTGTACGACTCTCCTGGAGCTAAAGAAGCGAAGCCTGACCCGGAGATCCGGAGCTTCCTGGAGGATTACAGGCGCAGGTATGGGATCACGCCGCGGCGCCTCACGTCTCAGGAGGTGATCGAGCGATGCGCCCTCAGTCTCGCTAACGAAGGCTTCCGAATCCTGGCGGACGGGGTGGCGGCGGGTCCAGAAGACGTCGACGTGATCTACCTGTTCGGTTACGGATGGCCGAGGCACAGAGGAGGGCCGATGTTTCACGCCGCTCAGGTGGGTTTGGCCGCCGTGCTGGAGAAGCTGGAGCGTTATCACCGCCTGCACCCGGACGTGCCGAGTCTCCAGCCCAGTCCCCTACTGAGGAAACTGGTGGCTGCTGGGAGTCCGCCCATCCAACAGTGGAAGAGTCACATCAAGAAGCTGAGCAGCAACCTTTAAGGATCAGGAAACACGGGCGCGGCTCTCCAGCGACTGATGCCATGATGCCATGATGCCAGGATCCTTAAATACCAGCAAAAAGTCGTAAATTAACTTTAAATTTCTTAATAATCACTTCTGCAGGGATTGATGTGCTGCTGGGGTTTGGATCCCCTGCATCTCTGATCAGTTTATATTTGTTACCAAAGTTTAATAAGTTCATTACTTGCACATAACCATCACAATTTAACCAAGTAGTAACTAACTAACTAATCCAGCTAATTGTTAGCCCGTAGTTAATGATTAAACTTGTGTAATGTGATGGAGAAAGGTAAACAAATAACATTTCAGTTAAAATCATGACTAACACGTGAAGTTCCAGCTCTTAATGATGAGACTCTGGTGACGTTTATGTGTCTGATCTAACAGGTACAATAAATATTAAAAGATAGAAATAAATGTCGTGTTATGTCATACAGAAGGTTCCTGCTTATATTTAATAAAAGTGTTTAGTGCTGCTGTGAACAAAAGGGTTAAAATCACCAATTATAATTAGGGTTGCCAGATTCATGCTGGTTTTCAGTTTAGTTTTGGGTAAAATCTGGACAAACTGCTGATGTGTGTAGGTGCCAAAACGCCAAAGTGTCCAAGTTACCCCCCCGAATACCCTCTTTTACTGTGAATGATCTGGCAACCTAAACCCAGACACACAGGCTGGATCCCAAATCAGAGCTTTTACACTTTATACACTCACTATACGTTCACCACATTAGAGATCATATAAACTGAGTTCTAGAATCTACATGATGCACCACACGCCTCCAGAAATACCAGTGAAAATTTTACCACATAATAAAATGTAACAGGAGGAATAGTGCTGAGATTCTGAAATATATAAAAACACTTTTTGTTTTTATAAGCGTCCTAGATTAAAATAATCCTGTAATGAAAACGAGGACGGTCGTTTGTGTTTCTGTTCTAAATGTTCAGTAAGTAAATCTGATGTTTTCACCTCTGAATGTAAATAAAATGTGAATTTATTGATTTTCACTTGGAGTTGATTGTTAAAATAATATAGAAAAATAATAAATCATGTTTACTTTAAAATGAGAACGAGCCAATATTACCATGGTACTTTATATAAACATTATAATCATCATTAAATAATACTACTGAATGTAGCAATAATCATTTATATAGAAATGACATGATGCAAATAAATGTTGAATAAATGAATTTAATAAAGAAAAATATTGTTATAATTTATTATTGTTGGTTTATTATTTACTGGTGTTTTGACTTTAAGATAAAAGTAAAAAAATACAGTATTTAAACATTCCAGCAGTAATGCTGATTTTTTCATATAATTTTATTTTAATTCATACACAATGTTTTATTCACATTTTCTTACCAACCAACAACAATCACATAAACATATTCAGATACAAAAATCATTAACAATCACAATAACATTTTATCTCCAATCACGTAAAGAAGAGATTCAGACTATCGGACCAGTGTCATTTATATAATTAATATAATTATTTAATATAATAATTATAATGTTTTATAATCTGCTTTAGATTGTAGAATCATTTTAAAGTGAATTGAAAAAGCTAAAAGTTTCTTACATTTCTTTATTAACTTTATAACATTCATGTGGAAGTTTGAATAAGAGCTGCTAAATGCTGAAAATGTGTCTCCACTCCGGTCCTGTAGGAGGCGCTAATGCTGCTTCACCAACCACCAGAAAACTACACAGAAGCAGCAGATGATGTTACAGAGGAGTTAATGGTGTGTAAATGTAATGTTTATTTATTTACAGTAACAGCTGCATCTGATAGAGTTACAATAAAACATGATTACTGTGAGAACTTGAGCTGTTTCATTCTGTTCTGATTTAAACTCACAAGCTAATTTACACTAAAGCTGCTAGCTGAGCTATTCGGCTAACTGTTAGCATCACAAATATATTTATACACAGTGTATTAGATACTGGATTTATTTGGCTTGGTGGTTTAGTTACTGAATTAATGATCAGATGGTTGCTGGTTCAATTCCCAACACCACCAAGTTAGCACTGCTGGGCTCCTGTGTTTACTTCATACATAGTGTCCTAGATTCTGACTGTAAAGCTCTAAATAATTAAAAAAATAATAATGTAATTATTCAGATTTAACTGAAAGTGTTTTGTACTCATCAGGAGTCTGAGAGCAGTTTATTAGATTAGTGCCTCTCACAGTTTAAACTCCTGAGCTCAGTACAGAGAGGAGAGCAGCAGATTAATAATAAAATAAAATAAATGTAGATTTACTGAATAAATAATTCTTGTTTTTTGTTCATTAGCTGTGTGATGATGTGAAGATGGAGACCTGCAGGGTTTTAGATGAAGAAACTAATGTGGAAGACGCTCCTGTGGACCAACAGGATGAAGGATTTCTGATCAAGGTGGTGAAAAAGGAGGAATGTGAAGATGAAGATCATCTCTGTAAGAAAACTGCAGTAACATTCAGTCTTTATATAAGTGTACAGAGTCATCTTTAAATTAATGTTTATATTTTATATACATTAACACAATAAAGTGTTTAAAAATACAGTAGGTGTAAAAAACAAAGTAAAAAATTGACTCTTTAATTAGTGACAGTAAATCAGGTCCCACAAGAGTCACAGTGTGTTTTTATTTTGACTTTAGATGGAGGAACATCGAGCTGTTTGGAACACGTTCCCTTCAGAAAACCTTCAGAAATCTTGGAGACGCTTGTAAAAGAAGAACCTAAAGATGAAGATTATCTCTGTAAGAACTTCATCAGAGTTTATGATCTTCTAATTAAAATATTATTAGGAGGAAGGTAAAACATTTAGAAATATAAGATTGATTGTTGATTGTTTAGTTATTTGTACTTTTGTTTTTGTATCAACATTATTATCCAGACTGTGAGGAGTGTCGGTCGTTCTTCATCAACAAGTGTGAGCTTCATGGTGCAGCTCTCTTCATCCCTGATAGCCCTGTACCCATCGGGGTCTCTGACAGAGCCAGACAGACTCTTCCACCCGCTCTAGAGCTTCAGGAGTCTGATATTCCTAATGCAGCTCTGGGGGTGTTTAATAAGGGGGAGACGCTTCCAGTGGGGGCACATTTCGGACCCTACCAGGGAGAACTGGTGTTCCGAGAGGAAGCCGTGAACAGTCGATACTCCTGGGTGGTGAGTTACTGTCTTTAAAAATCAGACCTTTTAAGTGACTGTAATTGATGTTTGGTAGATAATTATTTGCATTAGTCCACCAGCGCTAAGATCCAGGTTAGAATCTATTGGCTGGCTGAGTATCTACACACACATGATAGTGTTTGTTATGTACAGATATACAGAAGTGATCAGTGTGAGGAGTTTATAGATGCAGAGAGAGAAACTCACGCTAACTGGATGAGGTGAGAGAATCACTCACTCACTTCTGCTGGATCAGTTTTTACTGTTTGTGTCCTAATGAATCCGTTTTTACCCTTTCTCTCTTTAATATTTGATTATAATATTGCCCTCTTTAATATTTGATTATAATATTGCCCTCTTTAATATTTGATTATAATATTGCCCTCTTTTACCCTCAGGTATGTAAACTGTGCCGGTAACGATGAAGAAAATAATCTGGTGGCGTTTCAGTATCAGGGAGGAATTTTCTACCGCTGCTGTCGACCCATAAAAGCAGGACAGGAGCTCTTGGTGTGGTACGATGAGACGTACGCTAAAGATCTCAGTACAGCTTTCGAGCAGCTTTGGAAGAAAAAGTGCTCAGCAGAAGGTAACATTCAACACTCTCATTTTATTCTGTCTTTGTTTAATATCCAGTCAGTGTTCCTCTGTCCTAATACATCCTGCATAAAGTGGTGTAAAGCACACGGGATATTTTTTGCTTAAATCAACTTGGGCAACTTAGTGAATGATCATGATTAGTGAATGATGCCAAAAATGTAAACTTAGATATAAATATAATCCATTACGCTTTACACCATGTCTTTACAGTCACATATAACTCAATGAATGAGATTTTATGTTATTTATGTATCTCATTTTACAAAATAACATCAACTGTCTGTAATTATATTGTTATTACTGTAATAATATTGTTGTTGTTTTTGTTTTTTACGTCTTTTCTGCTTCAGAAACCAGAGGATTCTCCTGCTCCTTGTGTTCGTTGTCCTTTACATCTCAGACTGAGCTCTCCCAGCACATGAAGCATTCTCACCACGAGGAACAGGAGGAGAATCAGCAGCACTGTATAAAACTGTATCAGTGCTCACAGTGTGGGAAGAGTTTTAATCAGAAGGCGAATCTAAAAAAACACGAGCTGATCCACACGGGGGAAAAGCCGTACCCCTGCGCTCAGTGTGGGAAGAACTTTACTCAGAAGGCGAATCTCAAACAGCACCAGCTCATTCACACGGGAGAGAAACCATTTCAGTGCTCACAGTGTGGAAAAAAATTTACTAAAAACGGTGCTCTGAAAAAACACCAGCACATTCACACTGGAGAGAAGCCGTATCAGTGCTCACAGTGTGGGAGGAGCTTCAGTAACAAAACTCACCTCAAACAACACCAGTACATTCACACAGGAGAGAAACCGCACCAGTGCTCACAGTGTGGAAAGAGTTTTACTAGCAAGTGCACTTTTAAACGGCACCAGCGCATTCACACTGGAGAGAAGCCGTATCAGTGCTCGCAGTGTGAGACCAGATTTACTGCCAAGAGTAGCCTTAAACAACACCAGCGCATTCACACAGGGGAAAAGTTGTACTATTGCTCTCAGTGTGGGAAGAGATTCACACGACGGACTCATCTGGAATTACACCAGTACATTCACACTGGCGAGAAACCGTACCAGTGCTCACAGTGTCTGAAAGGTTTTGCTAAGCTGAGTTACCTTCTGTTACACCAGCGCATTCACACAGGAGAGAAACCGTATCAGTGCTCACTGTGTAAACGAAAATTTCTTTATTTAAAAACACTGAAGTCTCACATGCGCAAACAGATCTGTCGACTAGTGAAACAATAATTTATCAAATCAATACTCCAGTTTTCCCCTATTTAACTGGGCTTCAGGACTATGTTTAGAACACCGAGTTCCTTTTGTAGCTGTTTGGTGGTAGCAAATAGAAGTGAAATCACCCTGCTTGCCCTTATCAACATACTTGGGTAAAACTTAAGGAAGACTGTTTACAGACCTCTCTAAATACTGCACTGCCATGTGGACACCAGGATCTCTCATTAAAGCCTTTTTACTGAATGAACTGTAAAGTCTTTATACGAGTAACTGTAAATGTTCAGTGTTGTTGGTCCCATTCTGTGTTAACGTTGTGTTATTAGACTCGGACCCTCTCAGTTTTATGCAGTCTCAGCTCCTCGGTGCTCACAGGTCCGTCCCTCAGTCTCAGACTCTTTTATTTAATGCACAATGTACATTATAAATGTAACATCATTTGTTTATAGTCTGAACAAACCATAGTTACATTAATTATGCATGTAACAAAAATAAATTCTTATTAACATTATTTATCACATATGCAGTTAATTCTCAGTTAAAACAGAGACAAATTATAACTTGATTTCTATTTATTTATGCTTGCGCAATATCACAAAAACAGAGAATGACGTTTAAGTGGGTGCGTTACTGCCAGGTGATGCTGTTGAATTCTAGGGCTTTGCTAAGTGGTTGCTATGGTATTCTAAGTAGTTGCAAAGGTTTTTCACATGGTTACTAAGGTTGTTGTTGGGTGGTTGCTTGGGTGTTTCATGTGGTTACTAGGCTATGTCATTGCTCGATTAATACAAACGGATGCTAATGTGTTCCAAATGTGTATCGCTACATATGAGGGCTCTTCAGAAAGTTTCCTCAGGTGTATATTGTGGTTCTGCTCGGTGAGGGTGGAGGAATCGGGCGTGTCTGAGAGACTAAGAGATGCTTATAGTCCGCATTTAGCTCCATCTGATTTCCACCTTTTTGGATGAAGATTTTCATGTGATGATGATGTGAAAGCACCGGCGCATCAGTGGCTACGAGCTCAACCAAAAACATGTTTTGCTGACGGCATTAAACAGTCGGTACGATGCTGGAAAAATGCATCAGAAGGTGACGATGTAGAAAAGTGATGGAGTTTGTTTTTAAATTCTTAATAAATCGAGTAAAAAAAGTCATGTCAGGTCAACTTTATTTATATAGCGCTTTTTACAATAGACATTGTCTCAAAGCAACTTTACAAAATCCAGGACCAACAGATACAAAAACCCCTGTATCTGTGTGTGGAAACCTTTTGAAGATCCTCGTATTCCAACAGTTAAACCCACTCAATACTGAAATGACCTGAAAGGCCTCAGTGGGGAAGAAGCCACTGCTGTAAAAAGTCAGGTTACAGTTCGCAACTGCACATGGGGAGGGAGATCTAACTTACCGGAGAAATGTCCTCTGGTCTGATGAAACAAACCAGAACTGTGGGGCCATAACCACCATCATTATGTATAGAGGAAAAAGGGAGAGACCTTCTCAACCTTAATGCACTTGGTTGGCAGCATCATGTTGTGGTGAAGCTTTGCTGCAGGAGAGACTGGTGCACACAACTGATGTATTACGTGGATAGAAAATGATGTGGATGTATTACAGCAACATCTCAAGACATCAAGCAGGAAGTTAAGCTTGGACACAGCTGGGTATTCTAAATGGACAATGACCCCAAGTGTACTTCCACAGTTGTGGCAAAATGGCCTAAGGCCAACCAAGTTAAGATAATTGTAGTGGCCATTAGAGGGCCCAGACTGAAAGTGTGTGTGAGCAAGGACGCCTACAAACCTGACTCAGTTACAGCCGTTTTGGAGTCACTGCAAGTACACGTTTAATCTCCCTGTAGAATTGTTCAGTCTCTTCATTTTATTTGTCAGCAGTTGGTGTGTATCACTGGATCACATTTATATATCTTGGCTTGGTGGCAAATGCAGCTACCATGACTCTACTACTGACTGGGTTGTAGGATGTTCGGCATGTATCATGTTTTTGATGAACCAGCCTGAGAACAGCACTGTGTCCATGCTATTAAACCCCTGGACAGTGGTTGGTACAGGACTAGTAATCAGACTTGCTGGTTCAAGCCCACTACTACTGGAGTGGCAAGGTAGGGCCCATGAGCAAGGCCCTTAATCCTCAACTGCTTGGATTATATTGTCACAATTGTAAGTCACTTACCAGTAAATACCACATTTGTTACTGGACTATTGCAATTTATGGCTTACTCAAACAGGTAAAACAGTAACCAAAGGGTTTGTACCCAGAGGTTTCACAGGTCTCTACTGGATTTTCTCCTTTTGAACATCTGGATGACTAAACGCTGTGTGATGTGCTCAACAAAAAGCTCTCCCTCAGTATAAACAAAGTACAGTACCTCCTGTACCTGAGAGAACTGAGGTTCGGTGTGAATTTACCCCTGAGCCCAAGAAGAGCAGCACAACTTCAGTTCAGACAACTTGCACCAGGGGATTTATCTAAACCTTGTATTGCTTTTCCACATCCAGCATAAAAAGGACCTTTGTAGTCAAATGGTGAGCATAAGACACTGACTGGAAGGTGGTGTATTTAAACAGAAAAAACACAAATCACATGACCATCTTCACATTCTTTATATATAGATGGAACAATCCCTGTTGCTTTGGAAATGAGAAAGGCAGAGATAGATTAATAAACTGCAAGCCAAATATTTTTCATTGCAGGATGCACAAACCTCACAGAGCACCACATTAAAACATAATAATAAAACATAGTAATAATGATGTGTACTGCTGTACCACCGGAACATCCTGTCTTCTGTTTGGGTCTTGTAGTTTACCTGAACACAAAAAAACAAGCTGTGACAACAAACTGTAGATCCAGTCAGCATGCTAAATGATCTCCTACAATGACAGAACCAGATCTACAGAATCGTCTCCATTATAATCATCTTGCTTCTGTCTCTCCACTCCAGTCCTGTAGGAGGCGCTGATGCACCTAAATGCTTCTTCATCAACTGCCTGGAAACTACACAGAAGCAGCAGCAGAAGCTGTTGGAGGAAAAGTTAATGGTCTGTAGATCCAATATTTCTTTATTTACAATTACAGTCTGATCTGATAGAGTTACAATAAACCCGATTATTGTGAGAATTTGAGCTGTTTCACTGTTTTAACAGCTGCTAGCTAAGCTACTGTGATGCTAAACTATTAGCATGTATAACAAATACAGTTAAATGTATTAATGTTTCCAACACAGTGCACTAGATGGTTTATTAGATCTCAATCTAAACTCTGGAGCTCAGTACAGAGAGGAGAGCAGCAGATTAATAATAAAATAAAATAAATGTAGATTTACTGAATAAATAATTCTTGTTTTTTGTTCATTAGCTGTGTGATGATGTGAAGATGGAGACCTGCAGGGTTTTAGATGAAGAAACTAATGTGGAAGACGCTCCTGTGGACCAACAGGATGAAGGATTTCTGATCAAGGTGGTGAAAAAGGAGGAATGTGAAGATGAAGATCATCTCTGTAAGAAAACTGCAGTAACATTCAGTCTTTATATAAGTGTACAGAGTCATCTTTAAATTAATGTTTATATTTTATATACATTAACACAATAAAGTGTTTAAAAATACAGTAGGCGTAAAAAACAAAGTAAAAAATTGACTCTTTAATTAGTGACAGTAAATCAGGTCCCACAAGAGTCACAGTGTGTTTTTATTTTGACTTTAGATGGAGGAACATCGAGCTGTTTGGAACACGTTCCCTCTGTGGAGCAAAAACCTTCAGAAATCTTGGAGACGCTTGTAAAAGAAGAACCTAAAGATGAAGATTATCTCTGTAAGAACTTCATCAGAGTTTATGATCTTCTAATTAAAATATTATTAGGAGGAAGGTAAAACATTTAGAAATATAAGATTGATTGTTAATTGTTTAGTTATTTGTACTTTTGTTTTTGTACCAACATTATTATCCAGACTGTGAGGAGTGTCGGTCGTTCTTCATCAACAAGTGTGAGCTTCATGGTGCAGCTCTCTTCATCCCTGATAGCCCTGTACCCATCGGGGTCTCTGACAGAGCCAGACAGACTCTTCCACCCGCTCTAGAGCTTCAGGAGTCTGATATTCCTAATGCAGCTCTGGGGGTGTTTAATAAGGGGGAGACGCTTCCAGTGGGGGCACATTTCGGACCCTACCAGGGAGAACTGGTGGACCGAGAGGAAGCCGTGAACAGTCGATACTCCTGGGTGGTGAGTTACTGTCTTGTTCCACACCAGGACACCGTGTCATGTTATGTAAGTTTATTGTGAGGTGCTACTCAGTCCTAGTTAAAAAAGTTCCAGGATTAGTGGGAGGACAAGATGGGGAATTCATATCACAGTTGTGGTGGCTGCACCAAAAATAGGATGACATCTTTTCTTCGATCAACTTTTAGAAATCCGTTTGGATCTAGTCAAATCCAACAGGGCCCTGATTCGTCAGCTTTTACTGAGTAATACTCGGTTTATCAGCAAATCCACCAAATAATCTTTATCTAGAATTCACTCAGACAAGTTCTGGGCTAGAGGTACAAAACACACCCACTGGACTCTATTATCTTCTACATAGCCAGTGGCAAACAGGGTTTGGGAAATGATGCTAAGCTCTGCTGTATTAGCCACTCCACCCACTTCAGATCAACACTAAATCACACCCTGTACCCACATTTTGTAGCCCATTTAAAACTCCTTTACCTGTCTTGTAAGCCTAGTGTATTGTTGAAATCTTAAATTGTAAAATGTTGGTGCTCTATTATACTTCTTTAAGCTCTGCACCCTGGTATAATATTTAATGTTTTACGTTACAGATTTACAGAAGTGATCAGTGTGAGAAATACATCAATGCAGAAAGAGAGACTCATGCTAACTGGATGAGGTCAGAAATATTTTTCACTCTTTACTAATATTTACTGGTTTTTATTTATTACCTTTTACTAATTAGTTTTTTGTCTAGTTTCATTCATAGTCTGACTCTGTGCCTTAATTTATCTTCATTACTTAATTTTTTGCACTCTTTTACCCTCAGGTATGTAAACTGTGCCGGTAACGATGAAGAAAATAATCTGGTGGCGTTTCAGTATCAGGGAGGAATTTTCTACCGCTGCTGTCGACCCATAAAAGCAGGACAGGAGCTCTTGGTGTGGTACGATGAGACGTACGCTAAAGATCTCAGTACAGCTTTCGAGCAGCTTTGGAAGAAAAAGTGCTCAGCAGAAGGTAACATTCAACACTCTCATTTTATTCTGTCTTTAATAAACGGTATAATATTCAGTCAGTGTTCCTCTGTCCTAATACATCCTGCAAAAAGTGGTGTAAAGCACACGGGATGATTTTTGCTTACATTAACTATCACACACTGATCTTTCTTGGGACACATTTAATAAATTAAGCTCCCAGATCACATGAACATCTCTGATATTCCTCTGTTCTGTTTTAATAATAAATCATTATTTTGATTTCACCTGTACAAACTCTAATTCTGGAAAAGTTGGGACATTTTCATGTTGTAAATACAAAAGCCAATTCACAATTTAATGCCTAAAACACAAAACAATGGACAGGGGCAAAATCAGAGTACAAAGTTTCAAGTTACACCATTGATGGGGCGGCACGGTGGCAAGGTGGGTAGCACTGCTGCCTCACAGCAAGAAGGTCCTGAGTTCCATCCCCAGGTGGGGCGGTCCAGGTCCTTTCTGTGTGGAGTTTGCATGTTCTCCCCGTGTCTGCGTGGGTTTCTTCCGGGAGCTCCGGTTTCCTCCCACAGTACAAAGACATGCAAGTGAGATGAACTGGAGACACTAAATAGTTCATGACTGTGTTTGATATTAAACCTGAACTGATGAATCTTGTGTAATGAGTAACTACCGTTCCTGTCATGAATGGAACCAAAGTGTAAAACATCACGTTATAATCCTGATAAACAAACAAACAGGTAAGGGTATCAGGTGTGGGTATCATGATTGGGAATTAAAGGCAAGTAAATATGCTTTGAATAGTGTTCAGGGGTTTTACATTAGATGTATTAAACAATATTTATGATCATTTTATTTATCATAATATTTAAAATATGTTGCACCTCACGTCTTTTCTGCTTCAGAAACCAGAGGATTCTCCTGCTCCTTGTGTTCGTTGTTCTTTACATCTCAGACTGAGCTCTCCCAGCACATGAAGCATTCTCACCACGAGGAACAGGAGGAGAATCAGCAGCTACAGGGTGGGAAGAGTTTCACTCAGAACGGTTCTCTCACCAAGCACCAGCTTCCCAGTACAGGAGCAAAACTGTACCAGTGCTCAGAGTGTGGGAAGAGTTTTAATCAGAAAAGTAACTATAACAAACACCTGCTGGTCCACAGTGGAGAGAGGCCGTACCAGTGCTCCCAGTGTGGGAAGAGTTTCTATCGCAACTATCATCTCAAACAACACCAGCTCATCCACACCGGAGAGAAACCATACCAGTGCTCCCAGTGTGATAAGACCTTTAATAGCAAAAGTCATCTTAATCTTCACGAGCGCACTCACACAGGAGAGAAACCGTACCAGTGCTCCCAGTGTGGGAAGAAATTCACTGAGAGTGGAAGTCTCAAGCGACACCAGCTCATTCACACCAGAGAAAAACCCTATCACTGCTCAGAATGTGAAGTTAGTTTTAATTACAAGTGCACTTTCAAACGGCACCAGTGCATTCACACTGGAGAGAAACCGTATCAGTGCTCACAGTGTGGAAAACGATTTACTGAAAATAGTACTCTCAAACAACACCAGCGCATTCACACAGGAGAGAAACCATATCAGTGCTCACAGTGTGGGAAGAGTTTTAACAGCAAAGGTCACTGCAATTTACACCAGCGCATTCACACCGGAGAGAAACCATTCCAGTGCTCAGAGTGTGGGAAAACATTCAGTGAAAGTGGTTCCCTTAAGCAACACCAGCTCATTCACACAGGAGAGAAACCACACGAGTGCCCACAGTGTGGAAAATGTTTCACTTACAAGAGTACTTTTAAACGGCACCAGCGCATTCACACCGGAGAGAAGCCGTACCAGTGCTCACAGTGTGGAAGCAAATTCACAGAGAAGAGTAGTCTTAAAAAACACCAGCACATTCACACGGGAGAGAAACCATTTCAGTGCTCTCAGTGTGAGAAGAGATTTACACGACGGTCTCATCTTGAATTACACCAGCACATTCACACTGGAGAGAAACCGTACCACTGCTCGCTGTGTCCGAAGAGTTTTTTTCACATGAGTTCTCTGCAGTCCCACCAGCGCATTCATACGGGAGAGAAACCGTACCAGTGCGCACTGTGTGATCTAAGGTTTGTTCATTTATCAACACTCAAGTCACACATGCGCAAAAAGAAATGTCAGTTTATGGAATAATAATTAATGTTTTATAACAATTGTAAACATGGCAACAGCTCCCACAGCTGGATTGGGGAATAATTCTGCAAGAAATAATGCAATAAATGTTACAGATTAATCACATGCTGTAGAAAATACTGAAACACCTCCGAAGTAAAGCCAAACATCCGGGCATTAAATATAAATGTTTAATTGTTTACGTGTTTCTGAAAATGTCTTTGTTATACCGTCTCATCAGCATTTTTTTGTATTTAATAAATAAAATGCTTGTAGCTTTGTTTTTCATGATTTACTGCAGTAGCTGCAGTACTGTTTATTCATGGTGATGTAACTGAAAGTCATTTACTGTTTAATAAATATCAGTTATACCATGTAGCTTTTTGTTTTTAATAAGGTCTGTATAAAGCCAGACTATTTAATCCAAAACTATTAGCTCGACTAATCATCATTTAAGAATCAAAGTATTAATGTATTCATCTTACTGACTTTTTATCTTTTTGTCATTTTAATGTGTAAATAAAATCACAATTACAAGAGCTTGTGGGATCAATGCTTTGATACCTGATCAACAGGGACGTGTTAAACCTTGAGATACGCTTACCATTTTAGATAAAGCCCTACATACACGGGCTTGGACTGATTTTCACCTTGTATACATTAGTGGAAAGTTTACCATGCTATGTTAACCACCTAAACCGGAGCTGGTTTGTCAGTTACAACATTTGTAATTCCCTAAAAAATGTAAGTTACACTTAAATCACCGTTTTTATAAAGGACACTTATACATTCCTGTAACCGTGTGACCTGTCCAGCACCTAATACGTTTATGAGGTTGTTTTTTGGAGTTTATTTTTGACATGAAATCGTTTTTTTGTCACAGTGACCAGTTCTTGTTATTGTTTTTATTTGGACTATTTGTGTGTAGTGGTTGTACCACATGCTTGTATGAGCTTTGTAGCAAATGCCAAAAGCAAGTTAATAAAGTATTGTTGTTAATCTGACCTGATCGTCCCGGTTCTTCCGATTCAGCATCAGAAAGATTTGATCATTTCTCTCTATAAAATCCACTCAGATCCTCATCTATTCCCAAAAGAGATTCTTATGTAAAAGAACACAGGAGCAACTAATGCCCTCTCCATCTTCTCCCAATACATTTATGGTGTTACACCCTCAGAGGTTTAGAGGCTTACCTAGGGACTGTTTATATTACTGCCCTTTAACTATAAGAAAAGTTAACATGCTTGTGGGTAATGACATTAAAGAGAAGCAAGACTGTGTGGAAGTCAATGTGTACATATTTAAATGTAAATGTTTGGCTCTCTGGGACATTTCCATGCTTTGTCATATGATAGAGACTTTCTTCCAGGTTTTGTGTAAGTAGGAACATGGACACAGGTGAAGCATGCAGTTATATAAGTGAGCATCATATCTGCAGTTATTAGAAAGTGGACTCAGGGTGTTTGCACTGTTAAATTCCCAAAGAAGAGCAGATAAGGGATATTTGGCTGTTCGTCATTCAAGAGGCAGCCTTCTCATTTGAGGAAAGCTGTGAAATGGCCGGTAGTTTGTACGTTCAGGATGCTAAAATAAAAAGCTCCTAATGCACAAATAACGATAATTAATGAAATCTTTTGAAATCAGAATACTTTATTGATCCCCGAGGGGAAATGTGTTGTTACCTGTGTGTTTTTGCCAGTGGTTGCTACCTTTGCCTATAAGCCAGCATACCAACATAAGGGCATTTGCAAATTTTAAGACTTTATGGTTCATTTTTACACATTTCTGATATTTTTACTGACCCACATTATGCCAGGAATATGATGAGATTTTGCAGGACGTGTCCGGTTTTCAGATTCCTCTCATGTTTTGTGTCCTCTTTAGTCTCTGATCAACTGTCTGGACCACTGAAAGATATTTAAATTATTATTATTAGGAAGCATGAACCCAATTAAATATAAAATTGATGGTTAGGAATGAGGGTTATTAATGAGTTGTGATATTTATGAGTTTCTCTGCTCTGGTGCTTTAAGTTAGAACCTTTTTTTATGCTCACCTGCTGTAACTGTGCTAACTAGTCACGATGATAGAAAACCATCTGACAGGAATATTTCAAATACAATCAAATTCTGATAATAAATCATAATAGGCTGATATACTGAAACAGTAATATATAAGTTTCTAACATTTAAATGACTTTTACACAACCTAATGTATAATTAATTGGGAAAACTCACCTCACATATTTCAGCTGTACACTCGAGAATTCATTGTGTATATCTGTATATAAACGTATATATTAATTTGTAATATATGTTTTTTAATAAACACCTTTTATCTGCTAACAGTTTGGCAGCGCGGGAAACTCAAAGCGATTCCAAAAAGAGTCGATTCACTAATCTCACTCATGAGAAAACCTAAAATACTGTAGATTAGATGTTCACACACAGATAACGTTATAAACTAAATTTGATATTTAAGTATTTTTGTCTGATAAATTTCTCACAGCTCATCACAACTGTAAATAATCTGATGGTGTTTAGAGAAAGTTCTAAGCAAAGTATGTTGTGTCAGAAACTTTATTAATCACCGAAGGGAAATGATTGTGTTCCAGAATCTTAAATACACAAGAGTTCAAATCTTGTCTCTGCCATGCTGCCACTGTTGGGCCCTTGAGCAAGGCCCTTAACCCTGTCTGCTCCACGGGCGTCGTACAATAGCTGACCCTGCGCTCTGACCCCAACTTCCAATCAAGCTGAGATATGCAAAGAAAGAACTTAATTGCACTGTAGATGTGTATATGTATATATGACAAATAAAGGTTACATTTGTAAATGTTTAGATTTAAAATTATTTATACATTTATTTATTCAGCATTATGACAAGAACCGACTCATTGGAAAAGACGTTCATGCTTTAATTTCCATTTTTGGCATTTAGCAGACGCCTTTATCCAAAGCGACTTACAAATATAACTGAACACAATTTTTTTTTGAGCAATTGAGGGTTAAGGGCCTTGCTCAGGGGCCCAGCAGTGGCAACTTGGTGGTGGTGGGGCTTGAACCGGCAACCTTATGATTACTAGTCCAGTACCTTAACCACTGAGCTACCACTGCCCCCACTTGAGGGGCTTGAACCAGCGACCTTCTGATTATAAATCCAGAATTTTAACCACTAGGCTACAATGTCCCTACAATGTCCCTTTAATGAGTTGAAGGTAAAAAGGAAGAGGACAGTCGGCAACAATATGGACAATTAAAGAAAAGCTCAATGAACGAGACATAATCAATATGAAGAAAACTTCTAAAAGAGAATTTTAAAAAGCATTTATATAAACATTATTCTTTACACAGTGCAGGTTATTAAACTAATCTACCTTCTGCGTCTCCTCACTCCGGTCCTGCAGGAGGCGCTAATGCTGCTTCACCAACCACCAGAAAACTACACAGAAGCAGCAGATGATGTTGATGAGGAGTTAATGGTGTGTACATTTATATTTATTTATTTACAGTAACAGCTGCATCTGACAGAGTTACAATAAAACATGATTACTGTGAGAACTTGAGCTGTTTGGTTCTGTTCTGTATTAAATACAAGCTTATTTACACTAAAGCTGCTAGCTGAGCTATTCGGCTAACTGTTAGCATCACAAATCTATTTACACAGTGCAGTAGTGTTTCTGTCTGAAGCTTTAATAATAAAATCATTATACAATAATAATACAATAATATTTGCTCCCTTACAAAACTGTAAAAACGTATATAAGAAAAAAAGGTTTTACATTTTTTACTTAAATGCTTGTAAATATTCATAATTTTTACTTATTAAAATGTATTTTTTATATTTGTGTCGGTTTGAAGGTTTTATTATGGAATCAGCCTGCAGTGGAACATCTGATGTACAGACTCTTGATGATCACTCACAGGTATTAGTATAATTATACTGCTCCTTTTATATTTACTAAGAAGATTTTTCTTATGGTTGTTTTATAAAATAAGAAATCCTTTACTGTGCAGGATTATAACCTGGTACCTTCACACTTTTATACCTGCTGGCTGAAAATGTGTCTCAGGGATCTTTCATAGCTGCTAATGGTTATAGTTCTGCTCCTACAGTGAAAAGTAAGCGGCTCAGGTGGCGCAGCGGTAAAAACACACGCTGGAACCAGAGCTGGATCAGGAATACATCGTATCGAGTCTCGGCTCCACCTGCCGGCTAAGGCTGAGCGGCCACATGAACGACGATTGGCCTGTTGTTCAGATATGGGCGGGACTAAGCCGGATGGCGTCTCTCTCCCATGACTGGTGCAATTACGACCTCTGCTGGCTGATCGATGGCGCCTGCACAGAGATGAGAAAAGAGTGCTCTCAGGGTGCGTCTCTCCGTACACAACGCTGAGCTGCACTGCACTCGTCACAGTGTAGGTGATAAGATGCATACGGCTGCTGCCCACGTGTCAGAGGGTGCGTGGGTTAGCTTCGATCTCCTCAATCAGAGCGGGGATTGGCATTGGTGGAGAGGAAGCGTGACGCAATCGAGCAAATGGACAATTGCAAAAGGGAGAAAATACATAAACAAAATATATAAAAAAACAAACAGTGAAAAGTAAATAAAGTTGGTACATTTAGTTTAGTTTCAGGGACGTTGTAGCCTAGTGGTTAAAATACTGGACCAGTAACCAAAAGGTTGCTGGTTCAAGCCCCACCACTGCCAGGTTGCTACTGTTGGGCCCTTGAGCAAGGCCCTTAACCCTCAATTGCTTAGATAATATACTGTCACAGTGCTGTAAAGTCGCTTTGGATAAAAGCGTCTGCTAAATACTGACAATGAAAAATTAGTAAAATGAAGAAATGTGTGATGTGTTTATTGCTGTGTTTGCAGATGGACGCCTCTTTAACTTCAGACGAAGAGACGAATCCGGTGGAGCAACAGAATGAAGGATTTCTGATGAAGCCTATAAAGATAGAAGATGAGGACGGTTACATCTGTAAGATCACTGAGTGCATCACAGTCTTACAGATAGAACTGATTTATATGCTATTAAATCTTGGTTAGTACACTGAGCTCTTTCACTACTTTGAATTAACTGTCGACTGATGTGAAGCACATTCCGTTCAGAGGTAAACACAGCAGCGCAGATGTGATTTTGGTCATGGATGTAAACATCAAGGTGAAAGCTTTGAATTCGAGTTCTGCCCAGTTTCTCTCACACTGTTTGGAATGTGAAATAGTTTATTGCTGGAAATTCTATAAAATAAGAACAATTTTACCTGAATAAATCGACCAGGGCTCCACTATAAACAATAGACTGGAAGACCAGTTCCAGTATAGTGACTTTTACTTACGTTTGATTTTTTTAATTTATATTTTAAGGTGTGAGAACGTTCAGCACTGAGGAACAGGTCACTCATGTGGAGCAACAGAATGAAGGATTCATAATGAAGCCTGTAAAAGTGGAAGAGGCTGAAGATGAAGATTATCTCTGTAAGATCACTCATGTTCAGTCTTCTGTAATTATGGATTTATTTTCCACAGTTACATTTTGCTTTCACTCTTGTTTTATCCAGACTGTGAGGAGTGTCGGTCGTTCTTCATCAACAAGTGTGAGCTTCATGGTGCAGCTCTCTTCATCCCTGATAGCCCTGTACCCATCGGGGTCTCTGACAGAGCCAGACAGACTCTTCCACCCGCTCTAGAGCTTCAGGAGTCTGATATTCCTAATGCAGCTCTGGGGGTGTTTAATAAGGGGGAGACGCTTCCAGTGGGGGCACATTTCGGACCCTACCAGGGAGAACTGGTGTTCCGAGAGGAAGCCGTGAACAGTCGATACTCCTGGGTGGTGAGTTACTGTCTTTAAATCAGACCTTTACATTATTAGTACACAAAGTTTAAGAATCACTTCCATCTAGAAATCAATCATATTCATTCATTTTTATGTACAGATATACAGAAGTGAGCAGTGTGAGGAGTTTATAGATGCCAGGAGAGAGACTCACGCTAACTGGATGAGGTGAGAAACTCGTTCTTCCTTTAGAATAATGAATTTTGACTCTTTAATATTTGATTCTAATATTTATTTTACCCTCAGGTATGTAAACTGTGCCGGTAACGATGAAGAAAATAATCTGGTAGCGTTTCAGTATCAGGGAGGAATTTTCTACCGCTGCTGTCGACCCATAAAAGCAGGACAGGAGCTCTTGGTGTGGTACGATGAGACGTACGCTAAAGATCTCGGGATCGCCTTTGAGCGCATGTGGAGGATGAAATGCTCTGCGGAAGGTAATAACGCTCGAGCTGCGTTGTCCCACGTCTCTGTGCAGCGGCATCGATCAGCCAGCAGAGGGCGTCAGTGCTGCAGTTATGAGGAATCTCCTCCCTCTGAGTTACACCCTCCTCATAACTGCAGCACTGCCGCCCTCTGCTGGCTGATCGATGGCGCTGCACAGAGACCCTCGTATAAGCCGATCGTCGTCATAACGTAACTTTAAACGTCTTCTCCTCCCCCAGAATCCGAGAGCTTCTCCTGCTCGCTGTGCGTGTTCTCCTTCACGTCTCAGACGTTCCTCCACAAGCACATCAGGAGCCGCCACCACGAGGAGTACCTGCGGATGCTGAAATCAGGTGAGATCAGATACGAGGACCTGATGCCCTCGCCGAGCTCCTGCGGTCAGTACACGTCCTCCGGGTGCGTCGCCGAGAGCTCCTCCGTCAAACAGATGTGGATCGAAATCCACCACTGTCTGGAGTGCGACATGAGCTTCACGGACCCAGATCTTCTCAAGACGCACCAGCGCGTTCACGCCGAACCGGAGGAGTTTCACTGCTTAGAATGTGGGAGCAGTTTCACCGACCTGAATCTGCTGGAGTCCCATCAGCTGGTGCACAGCGAGCAGGACCAGGAGGAGTATCAGTGCTCAGAGTGTGGGCGGAGCTTCACTCAGAAGTGTGCTATCGACCGGCACCAGTGCAACCAGTCCGAAGAGAAGCCGTACTACTGCTCCCAGTGCGGGAAGAGTTTCAACTACAAGAGTCACCTCAAGCAGCACCAGCACATTCACACGGGAGAGAAACCGTACCCCTGCTCCTACTGCGACATGAGCTTCTATCACAAGGGCCATCTGAAACAGCACCAGCGCATTCACACCGGAGAGAAACCGTACCAGTGCTCGCAGTGCGAGAAGCGATTCACTCAAAAGAGCGCGCTCACCATACACCAGCGCATTCACACGGGGGAGAAGCCGTACCACTGCGCTCAGTGCGGCAAGAGCTTCAATCGCAAGAGTCACCTCAGTCTGCACCAGCGCATTCACACCGGAGAGAAACCGTACCAGTGCTCGCAGTGCAAGAAGTGCTTCACTCACAAGAGCACGCTCAAACAGCACCAGCGCGTTCACACGAACCTGAAACCCTTCCACTGCTTTCAGTGCGACAAGTGTTTCAGTCGCAAGAGTCACCTCATCCGACACCAGCACGTTCACGCCGGAGACAAAACCGGAGCGGTGCTCACCGCCTGGGAGGAGTTTTACTCCACAGAGGAGCAGTAAAACACACCGGCGCATTCACGCCGAGAGGAAGCCGTATAACTGTTACTGTACTGAACCAGTTCGTACACACATTACTGCTCAGTTTCATTCTCATGAGTGTATTAATACAGAGAGAGACACAGAGAGAGACACAGAGAGACACAGAGAGAGACACAGAGCCGGATCAGCACTCACGTCATTAAAGGTTCATATTAATAATGTGTAAGAGTCACATTAAGTGCTTTAACTGAAACGTGTGAGACTGGACTGTTAGATTGTGCTTCATAATTATATTCAGGACGTGGAACACTGGAAGCTCATGTAAATATTTTATCTGCATGATTCATAATAAATTTTATAGGTTTAATTCACATCTCTACACCACACGGAACAGATTTTAAACTTCCCCTCCAATCAGCTTCCATTTCTTTTGCTTTAAGGAGCAACTACACACACACACACACACACACACACACACACACACACACACACACACAGTTGTTCATGTTTGTGTTTAGTTTGAATCAGATCACGTCTGTATTTACTCTCTGTAAGTAGTTACGGTTTCTCTTCAATAAATGTCATTTTGTTGAACCGTGTTGCTTTTATACACAACAACCGGCGATTGTCTTCAGTTGTGCTGATTTTTATGTTTGATTTATAGCTGAACTTTTATTACACTAACCGAGGTTACGTTTATATTAACTGATGAATCTAATTGTTTATAGTGTAGTCACCACAAAATGGCTTCTGTAGTGCGCTGATTTGCTTTTACCTGATTCATTCTTTTTTTCTACTCTTAACTGTTTCAACTCTTTGAACTAAATCTAAAGAAAGAATTATAATTTAAATAATAATTTCATTTCTTAAAAAAATATATAAACCAAATAAAACAAAATTTTATTCCACTAACCAATAAACCAACTTTAATTAACAGCTTAGTTTAACTAGACTAGTCAAACCTAAGCTTGATTACTGCAGTCTTGTAAAATCTAATCATGGTTTAGTTATATGTACCACCTTCAGCAATGTTCAGTAGCTAAACTGTCTCAAGCAACTCTGCTCCACTCAAAATCAATCCAGAAAGAGATGAGAAAGAAAGCTATTAAATATTTATTTATTTATTATAATTATAACGTGATGTTTTACACTTTGGTTCCATTCATGACAGGAACGGTAGTTACTCATTACACAAGATTCATCAGTTCAGGTTTAATATCAAACACAATTTTGTGTCTCCAGTTCACCTCACCTCACCTCATCTTTGTACTGTGGGAGGAAACCCACACAGACACGAGGAGAACATGCAAACTCCACACAGAAAGGACCCAGACAGCTCAACCTGGGAATTGAACCCAGGACCTTCTTACTGTGAGGCGACAGTGCTACACACCAAGCCACCATGTCTGGAAAAAGGCACCAATGCTAAACCTCGGGGACTTCAGCGAACATGTATTTGTATGAGTCTCTTCTTGTGATCATTTATGTTGTATAACTCAGATTAAGTCACATAATTTAAAGACTGTACAAAATCATAGTGAAAGCGGATTACATGCAGGAACAGTGTAACTTTGATGGATAGAATATGAAGGTGTCCATAAACTTTCGGTCACTTGTTATTACTTTGACCGCTGTGTTCAATAGAATTACACATCCCAGTAATAGTGAACCATAGCACCTGTGTAAACAGGTTTATGTCCTCTCCAATCCCAGCTCCCTAACCATTAACTAAAGCTTTGGGCTATCTCATCATTAAAATTCAACTAAGTTTAGGCATAGGCTCACATTTCTCACGCAGACACAAACTATATAAGCTTGCTTCATTCACACAATAAACTGGAAGTCTTAATCTGTCTGTGTGGTAATTCTTCCCAGTGCGCACTTCAAAATGTTCAGGACTGTCTTTTCTCACATTCAGACACTGGAGTAGAAGATCTGAGCAGCAAGATTTTTCTTTAAAAAGAACTTGATGTTCTAACAAACATAAACATTGGTTTGGAGGGTGATATGCATCAAACACTTCTGTGAACAATTTGAACAACTATTATTAAGTAATTAGCAATTATAACTACTAATGAGAATTCAACATTCTACACACAGTTCAGATTATTAGATTTAAGTCTCCACACTCCGGTCCTGTAGGAGGCGCTAATGCACCTACATGCTGCTTCACCAGAAAACCACACAGAAGCAGCAGATGATGATGAGGAGTTAATGGTGTGTACATTTATATTTATTTATTTACAGTTACAGTTTAATAGAGTTACAATAAAACATAATTACTGTGAGAACTTGAGCTGTTTGGTTCTGTTCTGTTTTAAACTCACAAGCTAATTTACACTAAAGCTGCTAGCTGAGCTAATGAGCTAACTGTTAGCATCACAAATACATCACTGGACTGGACTGGACATCAGGTGGTTTCTAGTTTAGATCCCAACACAGGTAAGTTGTCACTGTTGGGCTCCTGAATCAGGCCCCGGACCCTTTATTGTTTGCACTGTGTTCTGTCACTGCTGTAAGTTGTTTTGGATAAAAACCTTTAAATGTGAATGTAAACTTCACCCTGAAACAGCTGCTCATGTTAGTAGTTCTGCTTTAAGGGTTTACAGTAAATCCTGCTGCTGTTCATTCTCTGTTATCTTTATTATTATTATTATTATTAGCTCTGTGGGGATGTAAACATGGAGACGTGTACAGCTTCAGATGAACAGAGAAGCAGCTGTGTGGAACATCTGACTCCTGCAGAGGAACAGGATGAAGGATTCCTGATGAAGACAATAAAAAAGGAAGAAGATGATGATGATGATGATGATGATTACATCTGTAAGTGCAGTAGAGTCTGGAGCTCAGTGACATTCTCAGTTTTAACATGTTCTCTTTAGTCCTGCTGGTTAAACCTCTCCAAACCTTTCATTTGTGTAGTAAAGTGACCACGGTCCACCTGAGAGTGGGAGCCATTGTTTTAGGAATTTAGCTGTGGAGTTATAAGTGTTATTAGTATTTTAGGCCCCAGCACAGTGATAGTGGCTCCACATGTGTCGGTGTGTTCCCATAAGGTGAGTGCTAGTCTGGGGCCTTTCCTTGTTTAGCGAGGATAAATGACGGGGGTCGTAAAAATTCACTGGGGGACTGAATGTACCCACAGTGGGGGTTTGTGAAGAGGATAAACTTAGTATATTATTTATAGTGGTAAAAATTTAATCAGTGCGACTGTGGTAACTCAGTGGGTAGAGTTTTGGGCTATCAGTCGAATACAGGCTCTGACAAGCAGACACTGTTGGGCCCTTGAGCAAGGCCCTTAACCGTCTCGGCTCCATTCAGTGGCTGACTCTGCACTTTAATCCACTGGTCCCCAACCACCAGGCTGCAGACTGGTACCGGTCGGTGGGTCATTTATTACCAGGCCGCACAGAAAGCATAAATAATTAGAGACGCTACAAGAGCCACTACATTTTCAACAAACTTCGGGTGTTATTGCGTCCAATCACCACTAGGTGGGAGCAGCGTCTTGTTGCAGCAAAAAAAGGATTGTCCATCCTATAGTTACTCTATTTAAATCCTCCTGCCCCCGCCAGTCTGTGAAATGATATCTTATATAAAACTGGTCTGTGGTGCAAAAAAGGTTGGAGAGCGCTGCTGTAACCCAAACTTCAAAACAATAGCTGCGATACACGGAAACAATGTCCTTGTACATCACAGATGTATCTGTATAAATGATTAATAAAGATCTTTTATTTTATTCTGTTCCGTTCTAATCTACACCAGGTATGAGTGCTGAGTATCCAGATGTAATGAGTGAATGAAGTGTTTTTTTTTATTTATTTGATTTGGAACTTCAGGTGGAGGAATGCCGCTCACTGTACACCAAGAGAACGGAGACGTTTTAAAGAATCCTGTTAAAGAGGAAGAAGCTGAGGATGACGATCATCTCTGTAAGATCACTGGCTTATAATCACGCCAATGTTTCATCCATTCTGGAGTTTTGCTATGCTTTATTTTTTTTGCTAATATCGTTGCTGTCCGATGAAAACCATGTATCACTTTTTACACGTGTTTGTGGGTATAAATCTCCGTCTGTCCATAACAGCGAATATCAAAATGACCAATGAAAAGATGAAAAATCTCTTTAACAAGTATCTGCATTGTCTGCTAGACCCGTCCATCAAAACCGCTTCTCTCCTCCTCCTTCCCCTCTCGTACTGTCTGAGAAATGTGTAATGTTTGATCTCTACAGTTTATTCAGGTTATTTAATTGCATGGTTGTAAACATGATTTATATTTGTACATGTAAGTCCATTTTACATATGAAACCGACAGACTGATGACCTGATGAAGATATATTTTTATTTCTGTGCTGAATTGTATCTAAATTTCACCATCTGTGGTTTGTTTGCACCGTTACTGTCAGTGGAAAACTTTTTTCTTTTTCCTGAAAAATTGTGTGTTTGGAGATACGTGTTTTTCATCGGACAGCGACAATATAAATGTGGAACTTGCATTTTTAAAGTTGGTCTAACCTGGGACATCACGTTAATAGATGAGTAATTAATTACATGGACAGGCAGACATTTAAAAGTGGATTATATAACATAAAACTGCTAGTTCTCTGGTGCGAGAGACTGTTGAGCCCTGCCACATATTAAACCAAGACTACGAGTTTAGTCTGTTTTATTACAGTTTACACAAATAAGGAAAGTGAAGTGAAACATTAGTAAAACAAACTCGGGTTAAAGTGTTCAAACACATCAGCCTCATAATCAACCAAGTCTGTTTTGCATCCTCATCCAGACTGTGAGGAGTGTCGGTCGTTCTTCATCAACAAGTGTGAGCTTCATGGTGCAGCTCTCTTCATCCCTGATAGCCCTGTACCCATCGGGGTCTCTGACAGAGCCAGACAGACTCTTCCACCCGCTCTAGAGCTTCAGGAGTCTGATATTCCTAATGCAGCTCTGGGGGTGTTTAATAAGGGGGAGGCGCTTCCAGTGGGGGCACATTTCGGACCCTACCAGGGAGAACTGGTGTTCCGAGAGGAAGCCGTGAACAGTCGATACTCCTGGGTGGTGAGTTACTGTCTTTAAATCAGACCTTTACATTATTAGTACACAAAGTTTAAGAATCACTTCCATCTAGAAATCAATCATATTCATTAATTGTTATGTACAGATATACAGAAGTGAGCAGTGTGAGGAGTTTATAGATGCCAGGAGAGAGACTCACGCTAACTGGATGAGGTGAGAAACTCGTTCTTCCTTTAAAATAATGAATTTTGACTCTTTAATATTTGATTCTAATATTTCTTTTACCCTCAGGTATGTAAACTGTGCCGGTAACGATGAAGAAAATAATCTGGTAGCGTTTCAGTATCAGGGAGGAATTTTCTACCGCTGCTGTCGACCCATAAAAGCAGGACAGGAGCTCTTGGTGTGGTACGATGAGACGTACGCTAAAGATCTCGGGATCGTGTTTGAGCGCATGTGGAGGATGAAATGCTCTGCGGAAGGTAATAACGCTCGAGCTGCGTTGTCCCACGTCTCTGTGCAGCGGCATCGATCAGCCAGCAGAGGGCGTCAGTGCTGCAGTTATGAGGAATCTCCTCCCTCTGAGTTACACCCTCCTCATAACTGCAGCACTGCCGCCCTCTGCTGGCCGATCGATGGCGCTCAGACGAGCCGATCGTCGTCATGAATTTGGTCTTTTCTGTTACAGAAATGAAAAGCTTCTCCTGCTCCTTGTGCATCCTGTCCTACACATCTCAGATTTACCTCCACAAGCACATCAAGAGTCACCACCCGGAGGAGTACGTACGCCTGCTGAGATCAGGACAGATTAAATATGAGGACATGCTGCCCCCCTCCGGCTCTCAGGGCAATAACTCGTGCTCCAGACCGAGACTGAAGGACGTTCACCGCTGCTCAGACTGTGGGAAGAGCTTCACTCACAAGAGTCACTTCAAACAGCACCTCCTCATCCACACGGGAGAGAAGCCGTACCACTGCACTCTGTGTGGGAAGAGTTTCAATCGCAAGGGCACTCTGAAGACGCACCAGCGCGTTCACACCGGAGAAAAGCTGTATCAGTGCTCACAGTGTGGGAAGAACTTTAGTCAGAAGAGTAATCTCAAACAACACCAGCGCGTTCACGCCGAGGGCAAGCCGTATAACTGCTCTCAGTGTGGAAGGAGTTTTAATCGCAAACGTTCTCTCAAACTACACCAGCGCATTCACACAGGAGAGAAACCCTACCGCTGCTCACAGTGTGAGAAGAGTTTCACTCAGAAAGGTAATCTCACTCAGCACCAGCACATTCACACTGGAGAGAAAGTGTTCCCCTGCTCACAGTGTGGGAGGAGATTTACTCACTATAGTAATCTCAGGCGACACCAGCACATTCACACCACAGAGAAATAGGATCAGTGCGGGAAGTGTTGGAAGAGACACGCCCTATCAGTGCCTTCAGTGTGAAGTCGTACACAACAGATTCATCTTAAATAACACCAGCGCATTCACACAGGAGAAATGCCCTATCAGTGCCCTCAGTGTGAAGTTGTACACAACAGATTCATCTTAAATAACACCAGCGCATTCACACAGGAGAAATGCCCTATCAGTGCCCTAAGTGTGAAGTTGTACACAACAGATTCATCTTAAATAACACCAGCGCATTCACACAGGAGAAATGCCCTATCAGTGCCCTCAGTGTGAAGTCGTACACAACAGATTCATCTTAAATAACACCAGCGCATTCACACAGGAGAAATGCCCTATCAGTGCCCTCAGTGTGAAGTCGTACACAACAGATTCATCTTAAATAACACCAGCGCATTCACACAGGAGAAATGCCCTATCAGTGCCCTAAGTGTGAAGTTGTACACAACAGATTCATCTTAAATAACACCAGCGCATTCACACAGGAGAAATGCCCTATCAGTGCCCTCAGTGTGAAGTTGTACACAACAGATTCATCTTAAATAACACCAGCGCATTCACACAGGAGAAATGCCCTATCAGTGCCCTCAGTGTGAAGTTGTACACAACAGATTCATCTTAAATAACACCAGCGCATTCACACAGGAGAAATGCCCTATCAGTGCCCTCAGTGTGAAGTTGTACACAACAGAATCATCTTAAATAACACCAGCGCATTCACACAGGAGAAATGCCCTATCAGTGCCCTAAGTGTGAAGTTGTGCACAACAGATTCATCTTAAATAACACCAGCGCATTCACACAGGAGAAATGCCCTATCAGTGCCCTCAGTGTGAAGTTGTACACAACAGATTCATCTTAAATAACACCAGCGCATTCACACAGGAGAAATGCCCTATCAGTGCCCTCAGTGTGAAGTTGTACACAACAGATTCATCTTAAATAACACCAGCGCATTCACACAGGAGAAATGCCCTATCAGTGCCCTCAGTGTGAAGTTGTACACAACAGATTCATCTTAAATAACACCAGCGCATTCACACAGGAGAAATGCCCTATCAGTGCCCTCAGTGTGAAGTTGTACACAACAGAATCATCTTAAATAACACCAGCGCATTCACACAGGAGAAATGCCCTATCAGTGCCCTAAGTGTGAAGTTGTGCACAACAGATTCATCTTAAATAACACCAGCGCATTCACACAGGAGAAATGCCCTATCAGTGCCCTCAGTGTGAAGTTGTACACAACAGATTCATCTTAAATAACACCAGCGCATTCACACAGGAGAAATGCCCTATCAGTGCCCTCAGTGTGAAGTTGTACACAACAGAATGGGTTCACTTCAGTCTCGTCATCACATTTATACAGGACAGAATGTGAACAGTGTGAACAGAGCCTCACCGATCTGCTGCTGATTTCTTCCACTGCAGTTCTCTCCAGCTCATGAATGTTTACAGGGTTCATTTTACCAAACGCAGGTTTCAGCTCTCCAAAGATCTTCAACTGGACTGAGATCAGGACTCATGCTGACCAGTTTAAAAAAAATTTTCTTTCTTCAGTTCTCTGGCTGTGTGCTTTGGATCATTATCCTGCTGTAACACCCACGTTGTTCCACTAGAACCTCGTTTTCTTTCACTTGGGAGCAGAAAAACTATCTAACTTCTCTACTGTTGAAAAGTTTAACTGAAGATGATTAAACATTTTAGAAAAGTATAAGGATGATTGATGCCTTTGTCTTTTTATTTTAGTTTTATATTTTCTTTATGCATTTTCTCCCTTTTAGAGCGTCCAATTGCCCCATTGCATCACGCTTCCTCTCCACCATCCCCGCTCTGATTGAGGAGAACGAAGCTAACCCACGCCCCCTCCGACACGTGGGTAGCAGCCATATGCATCTTATCACCTACACTTTGAAGAGTGCAGTGCAGCTCAGCGTTGTGTACGGAGGAACACACCCTGACAGCACTCTTTTCTAATCTCTGTGCAGGTGCCATCAATCAGCCAGAGATCGAAATTGCACCAGTCCTGAGACTTTTGGCTTAGTCCTGCCCATCTGAACAACAGGCCAATCATTGTTCATGTGGCCGCTCAGCCTCAGATACGATGTATTCCAGATCCAGCTCTGGTTCCAGCGTGTGTTTTCAACGCTGCGCCACCTGAGCGGCCTTTGTAATTTTCTTGTAACAGAACAGCACCTGCTCTGTTGGTACTAGCATCCACTGGTTATAAGGGCTGGTTACATTTAGGAGCAGCAAGTACAGGAGCTACACAGCATTGCTGGTATATTTTTGAAGGTGTGTTGGCAGACGGAGGTCCTGTCAAAATTACAAGATGAACAAAGTAAATCTGTAAGCGGTGCAGCCACTAAAGGAACATTTTCTCAGAAAACTTTATAACAGTCAGCCAGAAGCTAAACCAAAACACCTATGCAACTCCCAGCGTGTAGTTGGAACTGGGAAATCAGAAATCAGCTGGTCTAACCTGAACCTGTCCTACGTCTTTACCAAGATACCAAACTGTAGCTTTTCCAAATGTACATTTAACTGGCTTTAGAGTATGAAAGGCATCATTTAGGTGTTTCAATACATCACAAAGTGTGGAAGTGTGTTTCCAACTGTTCCCTCAGTGTTGGAAAACAAACAGTTAGAATCAGCAAAAGTAATTTCAGCATGATGACCGACAAGTGTTTCATTCAGATCAGGAGTGTACTGTGTGTACAATATACACGTTTTACTGAGTTTAAACTGAATATTACAAGGACCTGAAACTGTGTTTGCAAACAAGATCCAGGGAGTGGAAGCAAAGCCAGAACATTTTTCTTTGAAACCTTTATAGTGGACCAAAATGTCCTAGTATTAGTTATGCCGGAGTAAACCCAAAAGGTTCAGGTTTTTATGCCTAAATGACCAGCCAAAGAATGCGTGTGCACTTATCAGGACAATTTCCTTTACTGTGTAACATACTGGGTTAAATAAAGTAATTCCTATTATTCCGCAAGTCTCCTCACTCCGGTCCTGCAGGAGGCGCTGATGCACCTACATGCTGCTTCACCAACCAGCAGAAAACTACACAGAAGCAGCAGATGTTGATGAGGAGTTAATGGTGTGTACATTTATATTTATTTATTTACAGTAACAGTTTAATCTAATAGTGTTAAATAAAACATGATTACTGTGGGAACTTGTTCACTCTGTCAGTCTGACTCTGTTCTGTATTACAGAAGCTTAGTTATGTTTAAGCTGCAGTATTGAAGGTGCTGCACTACTGATCAGAAGGTCGTTGGTTTAAATCCCAACACTGCCAGGCTGAGCACTGGGGCTCTTAACCTTTAATTACCGACCTGCGTCTGTTAAATGTAGTACATGTAAAAGTAGCTGAGCTCCTCGGTTATATACTGTTATATATTAGTTCTATATAAACATCTACACGTGTTCAGTATAATAAGATTCTTTATCTCAGCTGCTACTGTCTCCACAGCATCACAACTACATCTTTATTTCCTCCATAGTGCACTAGACTGTGTATTAGATTATAGATTAATGCATCTGTGATCATGTTATCTGTGTTTATTTACTAAACATTTATTTATTTTTATCTTTGATTATGTTGAGGTGTTAGAATGGAATCATCAGAGAGCAGAAGATCTGATGTACAGAATCCTGATGCTGATCATTTACAGGTGAGGATTCATGATGTACGATTATAGAATCTCATCTTCTCTCCATCAGTCATTATTGATTCACTTTAGTACAGTTAAAGTTAGGGCTGGGTGGTTTTATGGTTTGTATTATGGTATTTTTTAAGATTCTGGTGGGTTCACTGTATATCACGGTGTGTTTTATTTTGTATGACTGGGACTTTTTATATCTGTGGCTGATTTTACTGTCATAAGTAGAATATAAACAGTTATAATGTCAGCATGTATATAATGAAGGTTTGAGGACTATAAGCTGCTCGGCCCCACAAAATTACCAATATATGATAAAATCAGAACGCGTGAAACAGTTGCAATATATACGATGTTTATTATTTATTTCATATTTAAATATTGTACAATTACCCTCAGCTCTCCCTTTCACTAATAAAATCACGCTTGCAAACTCCACTGTACAACCTGACCACTGGTCTGATGTAGAAAAGTGGACGACTTTAAATCTCTCTGATCTCAGGTCACTAATAACGTTGGTTTAGTGACTGACATAAAGTATTTTCCCCCCCGTAAGACAAACCTGGAATCCAGAGTTTTAATTATCGCACTGAAAGCTTCTTTCTCGACTGTCTATACTGTAGAGGAATATGATATGATTTGCTGCCTGCTGAAGCTACAGCTGTTGTATTAACTATGCTACAGTACAGCAGCATATGAAAAATCCATACGGTATGAGGAATTAAAGACGGTATACCGAATGTACCGTCATACCACCAGCTCTAGTTAAAGTATTAAAACATGCAGTTTGATTGTTATGCATGAATAAAGATGAAATAAAATCATGCGTGTATGCAGCACTAAAGTAAACAGTATCAGCTTAGTTTGATATTCTGCTATGAACGAATATGAATTAAAGCTTAGATTTCCACAGTAACTGTATCTGAACAGCTGATGTCTTTATATAATGTCTGACTGTATTTGATTGTTCCAGGGTTACCAGGTTTGTGAGGAGGTGAAGATGGAGAGCTGTAAATCCACAGATGGAGAATCATTAAGCTTTATAAATAACCAAGAGGATGAAGGAATCCTGATCATGACTATAAAAGAAGAAGATGATGAAGATTACCTCTGTAAGTTATAACGGTTTAATCTAACCAGGTTTAACTGGAGCAGCAGCACCACGAACCTTTTCCACTCATGTTTGTATTTCATGTTTTTACTTCAGGTGGTGGAACATCCGGCTCTGTGGAACACCTCACTCCTGTGGACCAGGAGAACAGAGATGTAAAAGAAGAAGATGTGAAAGAGGAGGAAGATGAAGAAGAAGATTATCTCTGTAAGATCACTGAGTGTTTTTACGTTTAGTCTCTTATCATTTCAGTATCAGAAGCTTCATCATCATTAATGTTATTTTGTACCTGCAGTATTCAGTCATCATTGTTTATTTAAGCTTAATAAGAAATATAATGTATTTTACTTTAATCTCTTCCGGACTGTAAGATTGTTTAGTAGCTGAAAATATATTTATTAGGTTTTTGTTTGTTTAGTTTTATTTCTATTTAATTATTCCTTGATGCTCCCTGTGCTCCGCTTATATGGGCAGAAATTATAAACAGAAAATGATTTTACTCCGGTCTGATCACACAGACCCGGATCAACATTCTTCTATATGTTGGAGAGTTTTAAATGCTCCTGCACGTCCTGGTGACGTTTATGATCCTGTGTGTGTTTTTACAGACTTTATTACTTTATTTATTACAGAATTCTAGAGGTAGAGGTTAAATATTAAAGCTGTATTGATCATTCCTCAGCAGGACGGTGATCTCAGTGAACTCTGGTACAGTTTCTTAGCAGAATCTAAGAATCATTCTAATCAGAATGTTTGTGGACTGTTGTTTTTTATTTACGTTTTGCATTTTTAAACCCACAGCAGTGAAAAGCTTCTCCTGCTCCTGGTGCAGCTTCTCCTGTGAGTCTGAACTCGAGCTCCACACTCACATCAGGAGTCTCCACACCGAGGACCATGTGAGTATAAACCTGCTGAAACATGAGACCCCGATACCCTGGGGTCAGCAGACGTCCTCGGGTTCCGTCGGCGATGTCCATCAGGACGTCCATCGCTGCTCTGAGTGTGAGAAGAGTTTCACTGACCTGCGTCTCCTCAAATCACACCGGCGCATTCACACCAGAAAGAAGCTGCACCAGTGCCCTCAGTGCGAGAAGAGCTTCACGTGCAAGAGTCATCTCAACGAGCACCAGCGCATTCACACGGGAGAGAAACCGTACCAGTGCTCCCAGTGCGAGAAGAGTTTCACTCGTAAAGGTTTCCTCAAACAGCACCAACTGATCCACTCCGGAGAGAAGCGGTACGAGTGCGAGCAGTGCGGCAAGAGCTTCAACCGGAAAGGAACTCTGAAGCATCACCAGCTCCTCCACACGGGGGAGAAACCCTTCCACTGCGCCCAGTGTGGCAGGAGCTTCGTCACCAACAACCACTTCAAACTGCACCAGCGCATGCACACCGGGGAGAAGCCGTTCCAGTGCTCCGACTGCGGCAAGAGCTTCAACTGCAAGAGTCACCTGAACGCGCACCAGCGCAGTCACGCCGAGGAGAAACCGTACCAGTGCCCCGAGTGTGGCAAGGGATTTCACCGCAAGGACGATCTGAAACTGCACCATCGCATTCACACCGGAGAGAAACCCTACCAGTGCTCGCAGTGTGGGAGGAGCTTCACTCAGAAAAGTGCTCTCAAACAACACCAGCGCATTCACGCAGGAGAAAAAACCTATCACTGCTTAGAGTGCGAGAGGAGTTTTTATTTCAAAAGTCAGCTTAATGCACACCAGCGCATTCACACAGGAGAGAAACTCTATCAGTGCTCGCAGTGCGAGAAGAGTTTTTATCGTAAAGACACTCTCAAACATCACCAGCTCCTCCACTCCGGGGAGAAGCCGTATTACTGCGCCGAGTGTGGCAGGAGCTTCATCACCAACAATCACTTCAAACTGCACCAGCGCGTTCACACCGGAGAGAAGCCGTTCCAGTGCTCCGACTGCGGCAAGAGCTTCAACAGCAAGAGTCACCTGACCGCTCACCAGCTCATTCACACAGAGAAGAAACCGTTTCAGTGCCCGCAGTGCGGCAAGGGCTTTTATCGCAAAGATGTTCTCAAGCTGCACCAGCGCATTCACACCGGCGTGAAGCCGTATCAGTGCTCGCAGTGTGGGCGGAGCTTCCTCACCAACAAACACCTGAAACGACACGAGCGCGTTCACACAGGAGAGAAGCCGTACCAGTGCTCCCAGTGCGCCAAGAGTTTCAGCTGCACCAGTCACCTCAAACGACACCAGCGCATTCACACCGGAGAAAAACCGTACCTCTGCTCGCAGTGCGGGAAGAGTTTTAACTGCAACGAACATCTCAAACAGCACCAGCGCATTCACACAGGAGAAAAGCCCTATCAGTGCCCTGATTGTGAGAAGAGTTTTAACTGCAAGAGTCACCTGAAGTCACACCAGCGCGTTCACACGGGGGAGAAACTAGTGCTCACCGTGTGAAAAACTATAATCACTCATATAAAAGTGTTCTCGAAGGATTTAATTTATAAAGATTTAGCTTAAATAGAACAGAAATGTTAACGTGACACGATAATGAGCTTATAAACATCTACCATCAAACACTGGATCCTAGTGCAGGTTCCTCATGTAGCTACCAGATCAGCAGCACCTACGTCCTCCTCCACCTACAGAAGCAGAACCGTGATCACTACCACCACAACCTGATAACAGACTCACCGGACTGTTTAGCGCACTTCTGCACTACAGAGAAAGATTCTGATCATTGATGGACGCCACAGTCTTCATCCAGCACCAAGATATGAAGCTGTAATCAGAACATTTGATATTAAACTGTATAATATAACCTCAGATTTACTGTAAGTGGACGCGTCTCCTGTTTAAAACTGACCAGCAGACTAAAACTGATTAAAAATACTTGGACATAAAGTAAAATATCTCAGGATAATAAATATCATGATTTTCTTGTTCAGTCTGGAGCTGCAGCAACACATCAGCACATTTTATCATGTACACTGATCAAGCATAACATTAAAACCACCTCCTTGTTTCTCCACTTACCATATAGAAGCACTTTGTAGTTCTACAATTACTGACTGTAGTCCATCTGTTTCTCTACATGCTTTATTAGCTCCTTTCATGCTGTTCTTCAGTGGTCAGGACCCCCACAGAGCAGGTATTATTTAGTGGACAGTGAGCAGACACGGTATTTAAAAACTCCAGCAGCGCCGCTGTGTCTGATCCACTCATACCAGCACAACACACACTAACACACCACCACCATGTCAGTGTCACTGCAGTGCTGAGAATCATCCACCACCTAAATAATACCTGCTCTGTGGTGGTCCTGTGGTGGTCCTGACTATTGAAGAACAGCATGAAAGGGGGTAACAAAGCATGTAGAGAAACAGATGGACTACAGTCAGTAATTGTAGAACTACAAAGTGCTTCTATATGGTAAGTGGAGAAACAAGGAGGTGGTTTTAATGTTATGGCTGATCAGTGTAAATTATTTCTCCTTCACATTCAAATGAACTAAACTTGAATAACAGAACAGAAAAGCTAAGAAATCATTACAAAACATTAAAAACATTTTCTTTATGAGTTTAGATTTAAAAATCGAAGTTATTTACTTTAATTTAAAACAAGGTTCTCTTTTAATGTAGAACATTCAGGAATGACTTTATTAGTTTCTGTAATAAATGTGAGTAAACTGAATCTCTCTGTATTATTCATGACAGTATTTATATTTAATATATCATCACACCACATGGAATAGTTTTAAAGCTTCCTTCAAACTAGCAACATCACACACACACACACACACACACAGAGCTTAATCCTAATCAGTAGATCACGACTGTATTTACTTTTGGTTTATATTTACCGTTTTCTGTTTAATAAATATTACTTATTAAACCAAGTTGCTGTTTGTAATTATTTAAATCTGCTTGAAGTCAAACTGTAGAACTGCAGAAGTTCCATAAACTGTGATAATGACAATATTGAGATTTGGATCTGGTATTAAGACTGATTATGTAAATAGTTTTATAGTAAAGCACTCAGAATTGTGCCATAAGCAGGAGGTGCAGGATGGACACTGCATTCCAGAATAAGAATCTTATCTATCTGTAAAACATGGTGAAGGTAACATCACAGTTTGAGGCTATTTTGCTGCCTTTGGGCCAGGACTTTATTACATAAACTGAACTAATAAAATAGCTTAAACAAGTATTAACATGAATGTTATTATACGTACACGTACAAGGGGTTGGACAAAATAACTGAAACACCTGTCATTTTAGTGTGGGAGGTTTCATGGCTAAATTGGATCAGTCTGGTGGCCAATCTTCATTAATTGCACATTGCACCAGTAAGAGCAGAGTGTGAAGGTTCAATTAGCAGGGTAAGAGCACAGTTTTGCTCAAAATATTGCAATGCACACAACATTATGGGTGACATACCAGAGTTCAAAAGAGGACAAATTGTTGGTGCACGTCTTGCTGGCGCATCTGTGACCAAGACAGCAAGTCTTTGTGATGTATCAAGAGCCACGGTATCCAGGGTAATGTCAGCATACCACCAAGAAGGACAAACCACATCCAACAGGATTAACTGTGGACGCAAGAGGAAGCTGTCTGAAAGGGATGTTCGGGTGCTAACCCGGATCGTATCCAAAAAACATAAAACCACGGCTGCCCAAATCACGGCAGAATTAAATGTGCACCTCAACTCTCCTGTTTCCACCAGAACTGTCCGTCGGGAGCTCCACAGGGTCAATATACACGGCCGGGCTGCTATAGCCAAACCTTTGGTCACTCGTGCCGATGCCAAACGTCGGTTTCAATGGTGCAAGGAGCGCAAATCTTGGGCTGTGGACAATGTGAAACATGTATTGTTCTCTGATGAGTCCACCTTTACTGTTTTCCCCACATCCGGGAGAGTTACGGTGTGGAGAAGCCCCAAAGAAGCGTACCACCCAGACTGTTGCATGCCCAGAGTGAAGCATGGGGGTGGATCAGTGATGGTTTGGGCTGCCATATCATGGCATTCCCTTGGCCCAATACTTGTGCTAGATGGGCGCGTCACTGCCAAGGACTACCGAACCATTCTGGAGGACCATGTGCATCCGATGACGGTGCCGTGTATCAGGATGACAATGCACCAATACACACAGCAAGACTGGTGAAAGATTGGTTTGATGAACATGAAAGTGAAGTTGAACATCTCCCATGGCCTGCACAGTCACCAGATCTAAATATTATTGAGCCACTTTGGGGTGTTTTGGAGAAGCGAGTCAGGAAACGTTTTCCTCCACCAGCATCACGTAGTGACCTGGCCACTATCCTGCAAGAAGAATGGCTTAAAATCCCTCTGACCACTGTGCAGGACTTGTATATGTCATTTCCAAGACGAATTGACGCTGTATTGGCCGCAAAAGGAGGCCCTACACCATACTAATAAATTATTGTGGTCTAAAACCAGGTGTTTCAGTTATTTTGTCCAACCCCTGTAGTTTATATTGTTAGAATTAGATTTGTTCACCGTCTCCTCACTCCAGTCCTGCAGGAGGCGCTAATGCTGCTGCACCAACCATCAGAAAACTACACAGGACCACCAGATGATGTTTAAGAGTTAATGGTGTGTAAATTTAATATTTATTTATTTACAGTAACAGTTAAATGTGTTAGAGTTTTAATAAAAGATGGTTCCTGTGAAAATTCGAGGTGTTTAAAGCTGTTCTGATGTAAACAAACAAGGCTGAGCTACTGAGCTAACTGTTAGCATCACACATGTGTTTACATAGTGCACTAGAGAGTGTAATCGCCCTCACCCCCAAAAGTGTTCCTGTCCCTCCTTCTGATGTACTTGAGTAGGAAACAAAATAGATAATAAGTGCTAAAACTGAAGCACAATTCTATAATGAGTTGAATTTCTTTGTGTAATAAATCTTGTTCTTCAGGTGTTATCAGTGTGAGGATGTAGAGATGGAGACCAGTGTAACCTCAGATGGTGGAACATGGAGTTTTGAGCGAGACGTCGACACTGCAGAGCCTGGAGGATTCCTGAGGAAGCTCATCAAAAAAGAGGAACCTGATGATGAAGCTTCATTCTGTAAGATAACAGAGCAGTGCAGTCCAGCATGGAGCTCAGGAACATACAGTGTTCTTAATCTCACTGCTTTAGTTACTGGGTGGCACAGCGGTGAAACATGCTAGCATGTTACTGCACAGACCCGGGGTATGAATGTTAGTTGTGCTAGCAGCCGGTCGGGCATCTACACAGATGTGATTGGCTGTGACTGGCAGGGAGGGACTGGTCGAACAATCGAGCTATTGGTAGGTGCACTCGTCAGTGTGCTCTCAGTGCAGGTCCCAAACCTGGATAGAAACAGGAGGGGCGTGTCAGGAAGGGAATGATCCGGTGTGGTGACTGTAAACACCAGAGCAGCAGAAAGAAAAAGAAGCTTTAGTTCCTGGAGAAGAAGGTTGTACAGCAGGGGGGTCCAAACTCTTCTTATTAGGGGGCTGATGGAGTAAATAAATCCACAACCACGGGGCCACAACCACGGGGCCACAGAGTCTTTATTAATAAAATAAATAAAACTATAACAGAGCTCCTGATTACTACTAATTCCACTTCATGTTTATCTGAGTGATGAATGATCGTCCACAGTGTCGTGATTTCACTCACCGGTTTATAATCCTAACAGGAAGATTATTATACTTCTTTATATTAAACATCTAGTTTTGGTTTCTCTGGAGCCGCCGCGTTTATCCAGAAACTGGGGAACGTTAATGTACTGTAGGTGTGACGTTAATGTTCTGAGTCGAGAGGAAAGAAGACGGGGAGAGATTTAGATCTGGTTTATGTGAGAGCGCCACCCAGAGGTCGAACTGTTCAAGCTGTTTTTAAAAAAAACCAGATTAATAGTGGAACAGTCGTTTCAAAAATAGTAATGGGCCACAAATGAGCAGCGAGCCGCAGTTTAAACATTCCTGTAAAGTGTTAATGTTTCCACTCATTATTTGTATTTAAATAACAGCAGATTTTTTTCATCACCACTTTGTAGACGGAGGATCTTCAGGCTCGGTGGAGAACATCACCCCTGTGATCCAACAGAAAGACGAACCTTTGATAAAACCTGAAAAAGAGGAAGGACATGAGGACGGAGATGAAGATCACCTCTGTAAGAAGCATTACTGAGTCCAAACTTCTGTCATTACATATTAGAATCATTAAAATAAAAACCAAAAATGTTCTTATTATCCAGACTGTGAGGAGTGTCGGTCGTTCTTCATCAACAAGTGTGAGCTTCATGGTGCAGCTCTCTTCATCCCTGATAGCCCTGTACCCATCGGGGTCTCTGACAGAGCCAGACAGACTCTTCCACCCGCTCTAGAGCTTCAGGAGTCTGATATTCCTAATGCAGCTCTGGGGGTGTTTAATAAGGGGGAGACGCTTCCAGTGGGGGCACATTTCGGACCCTACCAGGGAGAACTGGTGTTCCGAGAGGAAGCCGTGAACAGTCGATACTCCTGGGTGGTGAGTTACTGTCTTTCATTATCAGACAGACAGAGAGACAGATATAAAGACAGATGGATAGATAGGCAGACAGACAGACTGGTAGATAGATAAATGTATACATATAGATAAATAGACAAACTGACAGATTGGCAGACAGACAGATAGATAGACAGACAGATAGGTAGACAGACAGACAGACTGGTAGATAGATAGACAGACAGACAGGTAGATAGACAGATGGACAGATAGATAGATATACAGACAGACTGGTAGATAGACAGACAGATAGATGGACAGACAACCAGACAGACAGACAGACAGATATGTATGCATATAGATAAATAAACAGACAGGTAGACAGATAGACAGACAGATAGATAGACAGACAGACAGACAGAAAAAGTGTTTGACCTGATCAGGGTTAGACAGATAGACAGACAGATAGACAGACAGAGTGATATATATATATATATATATATATGTAGATAAACTTTTATAATCCCAAAGTTAAAGCATTACAGCAGCTCAAGGTACAAAAAATAATAAATGAATCGTTTTGGTCGAGTGGTTGGAGCTTAAACTCTAATTATAACTAAATTTGATCACAGATACACGGATGTGAGCAGTGTGAGGAATTTATCGATGCTAAAAGAGAGACTCACGCTAACTGGATGAGGTGAGAAACTCACTCTTTAATTCTCTCGCTCGCTGTTTCCTAATATTCTCACGTTTTTATTTTCCCTCTTTAACCCTCAGGTATGTAAACTGTGCCGGTAACGATGAAGAAAATAATCTGGTGGCGTTTCAGTATCAGGGAGGAATTTTCTACCGCTGCTGTCGACCCATAAAAGCAGGACAGGAGCTCTTGGTGTGGTACGATGAGACGTACGCTAAAGATCTCGGGATCGTGTTTGAGCGCATGTGGAGGATGAAATGCTCTGCGGAAGGTAATAACGCTCGAGCTGCGTTGTCCCACGTCTCTGTGCAGCGGCATCGATCAGCCAGCAGAGGGCGTCAGTGCTGCAGTTATGAGGAATCTCCTCCCTCTGAGTTACACCCTCCTCATAACTGCAGCACTGCCGCCCTCTGCTGGCCGATCGATGCCGCTGCACAGAGACCCTGACCACCTCGTATCATTAGTTATCTACGTTTTTTAATTCCTCCTCAGCTCCGGAGGCGAGAGGCTTCCCCTGCTCCCTCTGCGTCTTCTCCTACACCTCCGAGTTTTTCCTCCGCAGCCACATCAAGAGTCGCCACCATAAAGAATACCAGTGGCTGCTGAGCTCGGGCGAGATCAGATACGTCAACTTGGCGCCCGCGACCCCCGGGACTCCGCAGGACGTCCGCGAACCCTCAGAAAGATCCTACGTGTGCTCGCAGTGTGGGAAAACGTTCGCTCTGCTGAGTCTGCTCGAAACACACCGGCGCATTCACACCGGAGAGAGGCCGCATCGGTGCTCGCGCTGCGGGAAGCGCTTTAGTCACAAGGGTACGGTCCATGAGGCCGACCGGCTGTACCGCTGCACGCAGTGTGGGCGGAGCTTCACCAACGGGGGAAATTTCAGGCTGCACCAGCGCATTCACACCGGAGAGAAACCCTTCTCCTGTGCGTATTGCGGGAAGGGTTTCGGTCAGAGGGCCGCAGCGTGGATACACCAGCGCATTCACACCGGGGAGCGCCCGTACGCCTGCGAGGACTGTGGGAAGAGTTTCATCGACGGTGGGACTTTACAAAGGCACCGGCGCATTCACACCGAAGAGAAGCCGCACCGCTGCCCGTGGTGCCAGAAGAGCTTTCTGAACCGGCATCATCTAAAACAGCACCAGCGCGTTCACACCGGGGAGAGGCCGTACCGGTGCGAGCAGTGCGGCGAGAGCTTCAGCGTGAGCAGCAATCTCAGGCAGCACCAGCGCATTCACACCGGAGAGAAGAGGTTCCGCTGCTCGCACTGTGAACTGAGTTTTTATAGTTCGAGAACGTTTAAGACGCATCAGTGCAGCGACCGAACCGTCAGCTCAACAATCGCTACTGACTGATTATTAATATCAATTCTAATAAAAACGTTATGAGGTTCAGGATCATACAGCTATCATACAGTATACAGGTCAGAAGTATTGGGACGCCCCCTCTAATATATGCAAATACGCTTCTGACTTTACAGCAACAGTTTAGGGAAGGACCTTTCCCTGTTCCAGCATGAAGAAAAGTTCGGTTTAAAAACCAAGTAACTCCAGCATCCTGCACAGAGGCCTGAGCTCAGCCCCACTCAACAGCTCTGGGATGAACCGGAACGCCGACTGATCAGTCAGAGCCCAATCGTACAAACGCTGTCATGTTTTGTATTACTAAACGGGCACAAATTCCCACACACAGACACATTTAGTAAGTCTTGCGGCTGAGGGTCACTCTTTGTTTTTTCACTTACAGTCAGGCGTCCCAATACTTTTGGCCGTGTAGCTTAGATGATATAACATTTCGAGAACACAAATGTCTGCACTATACAGTGTATCACAAAAGTGAGTACACCCCTCACATTTCTGCAGATATTTAAGTATATCTTTTCATGGGACAACACTGACAAAATGACACTTTGACACAATGAAAAGTAGTCTGTGTGCAGCTTATATAACAGTGTAAATTTATTCTTCCCTCAAAATAACTCAATATACAGCCATTAATGTCTAAACCACCGGCAACAAAAGTGAGTACACCCCTAAGTGAAAGTTCCTGAAGTGTCAATATTTTGTGTGGCCACCATTATTTCCCAGAACTGCCTTAACTCTCCTGGGCATGGAGTTTACCAGAGCTTCACAGGTTGCCACTGGAATGCTTTTCCACTCCTCCATGACGACATCACGGAGCTGGCGGATATTCGAGACTTTGCGCTCCTCCACCTTCCGCTTGAGGATGCCCCAAAGATATTCTATTGGGTTTAGGTCTAGAGACATGCTTGGCCAGTCCATCACCTTTACCCTCAGCCTCTTCAATAAAGCAGTGGTCGTCTTATAGGTGTGTTTGGGGTCATTATCATGCTGGAACACTGCCCTGCGACCCAGTTTCCGGAGGGAGGGGATCATGCTCTGCTTCAGTATTTCACAGTACATATTGGAGTTCATGTGTCCCTCAATGAAATGTAACTCCCCAACACCTGCTGCACTCATGCAGCCCCAGACCATGGCATTCCCACCACCATGCTTGACTGTAGGCATGACACACTTATCTTTGTACTCCTCACCTGATTGCCGCCACACATGCTTGAGACCATCTGAACCAAACAAATTAATCTTGGTCTCATCAGACCATAGGACATGGTTCCAGTAATCCATGTCCTTTGTTGACATGTCTTCAGCAAACTGTTTGCGGGCTTTCTTGTGTAGAGACTTCAGAAGAGGCTTCCTTCTGGGGTGACAGCCATGCAGACCAATTTGATGTAGTGTGCGGCGTATGGTCTGAGCACTGACAGGCTGACCCCCCACCTTTTCAATCTCTGCAGCAATGCTGACAGCACTCCTGCGCCTATCTTTCAAAGACAGCAGTTGGATGTGACGCTGAGCACGTGCACTCAGCTTCTTTGGACGACCGACGCGAGGTCTGTTCTGAGTGGACCCTGCTCTTTTAAAACGCTGGATGATCTTGGCCACTGTGCTGCAGCTCAGTTTCAGGGTGTTGGCAATCTTCTTGTAGCCTTGGCCATCTTCATGTAGCGCAACAATTCGTCTTTTAAGATCCTCAGAGAGTTCTTTGCCATGAGGTGCCATGTTGGAACTTTCAGTGACCAGTATGAGAGAGTGTGAGAGCTGTACTACTAAATTGAACACACCTGCTCCCTATGCACACCTGAGACCTAGTAACACTAACGAGTCACATGACATTTTGGAGGGAAAATGACAAGCAGTGCTCAATTTGGACATTTAGGGGTGTAGTCTCTTAGGGGTGTACTCACTTTTGTTGCCGGTGGTTTAGACATTAATGGCTGTATATTGAGTTATTTTGAGGGAAGAATAAATTTAAACTGTTATATAAGCTGCACACAGACTACTTTTCATTGTGTCAAAGTGTCATTTTGTCAGTGTTGTCCCATGAAAAGATATACTTCAATATCTGCAGAAATGTGAGGGGTGTACTTACTTTTGTGATACACTGTATGATGATTCTTGATGGTTAAGAACCAAATGCACCTAAACCATGAATCCCCCCCATAGCCAGATTCCAGTCCACCACAGATGTGCCTTGTGCGCCCGATACAGATGTTCTATTAAAACAACAAGAATATCAGAAACTATTCAGATACATACAAGTACAAAAATACAAAAATATGTAGAGTTATAGAAATGATAAAATGATGAAATGAATGAATAAAGCATAACATGTTTTAAATAGAACTCGAATAGTAATAATTTATTTGTATACATCAAATCCAGGTGCATTTCAGAAGAACGCCTTTATTTGTAATATATCCAGATCCACGAGTGCAGTACAGTTAAATTCTTTTAGCTCATATCCCAGCTTGTTTGGAGGGTGGGGTCAGGGTGTGGGGTTTGCTGTTGTGTGCCGCACCCGGGGCCGAGTGGGTTTGGAGCCCGGTGGTGGGTGTATGGCAGAGCCAGGACTTTTAACTGACAGTCTTCTGATTGACTTGAAGCTCCACACATCAGGCTGCCACTGTCCCCAGTGGTAAAAGTCCCCATTTTGCTTGTGCAGCGAGAAGGTCCTGGGTTCGATTCCCAGGTGGAGCGGTCCGGGTCCTTTCTCTGTGGAGTTTGCATGTTCTCCCCTTGTCTGTGTGGGTTTCCTCCGGGTGCTCCGGTTTCCTCCCAGAGTACAGAGGCGTGGAAGTGAGGTGAACTGGAGACACTAAATTGAGAACTGATGAATCTTGTGTGATGAGTAACGACCCGTCCTGTCATGAATGGAACCAAAGTGTAAAACATCACGTTATAATCCTAATAAATAGATAATAAATAAATAATAAATAGGTTAAAATGAATGTGTGATCTAGGACTTTTATTTTGAAGTCTCTCCCCGCTGCTTGTTGTTTGTACAGGTACTGTGTGTTTTTTCTAACTGACAGGCTGCCCGATGACGCGTTCTGTTTCTCTACCCGTTTTATGATCGATCCCGCCTCCCGAGCAGTGATTGGCTGAGGCGTATGTGTGTGCTCTGACTAATGACTTCTAGCCAATAGTAGCGCAGGCTGTACTTGCTGAATACGGGCGGGGAATGAAGAGTCGCTGAGGTGAGTGAGGCAGCTGAGAGGAATGTCGGTGAGGGTGAACGGTTTCGGTAGATTTTGGTGTGGGTGCCGCAGTGCACGGTTCGGTTCGGTGTTTCGGGGACTGTAGGTGAGCTGGGTGAGCTGTACGCGGTGCTGTGGAGGTTTATATGAAGCTCTGGGCGCTGCTGCGGGATGAATGAGCGGAATGACAGCAGCCTGACTGAGTGAACTAGTCCGGACTAGTGCAGCTATTTGCATTGCAGGAGGAGGCCGACCGCGACTCAGGACTGACTGCTGCACCTTTACAGCTTCTATTCTTCATATTTCAGCCGGTAGGTACAAGAGTCATTTCATTAACGTGTAGATTAATGAAGCTGTAACGGCTGTGAGTCTGTTTGTGTTGATGTGGCCATAGAAACAACATTCAGGATCACTAGGGCTTCATTAGAGCAGGAACTGCGACCAGGACCAGTTTATTATCATTAGAATCATTCACATTACATGCTGCTACATCTAAACTACAAATCTCACACACCTGTCAGGTCAGGTAGGATGTCATAATATAATAATTTCGATAATACCTGTGATTGACTATAGCTGGTGGTATAGCTTCTCTGTGCCCATATAAATCACATTACATTATATTACATTAACGGCATTTAACAGACCCTTATCCAAAACTGTGACAGTAAAGAACATAAGCAATTGAGGGTTAAGGGCCTTGCTCAAGGGCCCAACAGTGGCAACCTGGCAGTGTTGGGGCTTGAACCAGCGACCTTCTGGTTACTAGTCCAGTACCTTACCTGCTAGGCTCATATAAATAGGTCTAGTTTGATTGCTCCCATTATGGGTCAGGAGGGTCAGATTCAATCCCAGAGCTTTAAAAGAGGTCTGAGTTAGTGCTGAATGAAGAGCTGAGTGTGACACTGTCCACAGTCGAGCAAGCTTTGGATGTCTGAGTGATTTCTGGATGGTTTCTTTATCTGTGACTGAATCAGAACATTTACATTCTCAGCATCTAGTGACACTTCTATCCAAAGTGACTTACAGTTACAGTTACAGTCTAAGCAGTTGGGGGTTAAGGGCCTCGCTCAAGGGCCCAACAGTGGCAACCTGGCAGAAATGGGGTTTGAACCGGCGACATTCTGATTACCAGTCCAGTACCTTAACCACTAGGGTACAACATCTGACACCCATTATGGGCTCCTGTTGCTTTGAGGATATTTGTCCTGAAGGTCAGATTTGATCCATGACTTGTAAAGCACGTGACGCTGCCCACAGTCGAGCATGCTTCACCTCACCGTGAGCTCCACAGTGCATGTGTGAAGGAATGTTTTCTGTGTCTGGACGACGACATGCTCACGTCAAGCGCCAGCGTGTAGCATTAAAATAATCTACTAATAATTAGTAATAATTTATGATTTGTACCTAGTTAGTGTCAGTGATTTAGACATACCCGTGTACCCTGAGGGCAGGAGGCTGGTTTTACTTGTATTGCTCTGAAGTTGGATAAATAATTGTACTTGTCATGATTATAAAAGATGATTTATTATGGTGTAGCGGGCACACAGGTGGCACAGTGCCAGTCTACACCAGTACTACCACTGGGCTCCAGGGTTCGAGGGTTTGGGTCTCCATACAGACATGATCGGTTATTAGAGGACGCTTTTATCCAGAGTGACTTACAGTACTGTGACAGTATACAGTCTAACCAATTGAGGGTTAAGGGCCTTGCTCAAGGGCCCAACAGTGACAACCTGGCAGAAATGGGGTTTGAACCGGTGACCTTCTGATTACTAGGTCCAGTACCTTAACCACTAGGGTACAACATCTCCGGCATTAGTGCCCGGTGGAGGCGAGACTCCATGATAGATCGGCGTCCTGTCCTGGGTGTGTTAATGCATTGAGGTCAGGGTCCATTTAACTGGACCCACTGTGACCCTGACCAGGATTAAGCAGTGATGTGATGACGGTGTAGCTCCCACAACACAGTAGATAAACGTGATCAGAAACGTGTTCCAGTATGATCATCTTAAGGAGCTAATATCACTCCGCCCGTCTCTGATCGCTAACCTACCCGCCCTGATCGTCTGTGTGGGGGGGTTGGTTGGATCAAAAACCACTTCCTGTTCTGCACCCCAGAACTTCCTGTCGAGGTTCAGTGACGTGTTATGTAGCGACGAGTTTATTCCACCGTTTAAGGCCGAGGCGCCGCGACGGATCGGCGTCCTGTCCCGATTCTGATCGGCGTGTGGTACTGCGTTGCGTCCGGTGTTTCTGGGGAAGCCGGACGCACTGACACACCGAGACCCTGACCAGGATAAAACCAGCTGAGTCAGCAGTGTATTTCCTGTCGTTCGTTTCATGTGATTAGTATCGAGCGCTGAATCCCGGTCAGGTTGCGGCTGGTCTGGTCTCAGTGATAAACGCTGGGCGCTCTGGTCAGGGTGCCAATCCCTCACAGTGCACCCCCCCCCCCCCCCCCCCCCCCCCCCTAACCCTAACCCCCCCCCCCGGGTACTTTAATCTGTCTAAATGTGCCAGTGTAATTCCTGTCTGGATCGATACGGTTCTCTCTGTCTAAATGATTACAAATGCCCGCTGACCCGTTTAATGCCAGAGCTGCTTGGCAGGCGTGTGATTGGTGCAGACGGTAGACGTTACTGCCGCTGGAGGAACTCTTAGACGTGAGCAGTTCCCTCTTTACTGGGTTTAGTTTGGTCAGAAGGGATTGAGCCGGCTGGGGTGAGGTGGTGCCGCCCGCCCTGAGACCCCGTGCCGCTGGGTTTGTACCCGGTTCAGTCTGGTTGAACTTTGACCCAGTTCCGTCCTGGTTTCTGAAGCTCTGAAGCAGGAAACCTCGCAGTCTCACGCTTTCATCACACCAGTCTGAGTCCTGCGGGAGCTTCTGCTCGACTCTGCTGAGCTTCAGTTCTTCTCTGGTGACGTCCAGGCTTCTATTTTTAGCCACGTTCATATTTATGGCTGCAGCGAATCCCAGCAGTTCCATCCGTACGTCTGGTTGGTGAACACCTCCCTCCTCCCTAAATCTGTAGATCCTTTATTATACGACCACATCTGACCAGTGTTCCTGTAGGATCTAGGGTTAGCTCCTTCTACCTTCATACCATCCTGCAGAGCGTCCTGGTTCACCTCCTCCATCATCCAGGATCCTTCAGAACAAACAACCTCCTTCTGATGCCCTGATGTACAGTTCTGATGCCAGTGTGTCCACTGTAGGTGCTTTAGATGGTAGACAGGAGATGCATGGGCACTCTGACTGGCACAGGAGGGTTGTCTGAACTGTGTGTTGTGCCACGTTCACCTGCTCACCAGGATTAAAACCATCATAAAGGTCCAGAATTCACAAAACAGTGTTACTATTAATTACAGTATAAATAATCGTATTAATATTAAATTGTTGGAGTGATTGTTTATGATGTCACTGAAATTTGTGACATCATAACCTCCCACTTTCTGGCAGGTCCCGGCAGCTCCGTATAAATCTCACGTATTTGGAGTCGGGATTTTAACTCGTCTGTACGCTCGGACGTGATACTCGGACCAACCGGAACAAGTTCTGTATTGATTTACAAACGAGCGACCGTCCACAGTCAAGCCAGCTTAGCACTAAAGTTCCTTCTTTAGAACCTGGAGCTGGAACCTGAGCGTTTAGGCGGAGGTGTGGAACGCTCCCGTCAGAGAGAACGTGCTGCAGGATGGACTTTACTCCGGTGTAACTGGGGCTGAGCTGCTCCTGTGTGTTTACCTGGTTAATCTTTAAAGGTGTGGACGGCGGGTTATTGTCTCTGTACAGGTCACCAGGTTCAGTGTGCTCCTCACCGATGTGGAATAAAACAGAATATATATATATATGTAACTTTACCATGTTTACATTTACATTTTCGCTTTTATCCAAAGTGACTTACAGCACTGTGACAGTATACAGTCTGAGCAATTGAGGGTTAAGGGCCTCGCTCAAGGGCCCAACAGCAGCAACCTGGCAGAAGTGTGGCTTGAACCAGCTTCTGATTACTAGTCCAGTACCTTAACCGCTAGGCTACGGCTTGCCCATATAACTAATATACTGTATACATAAACATACACATATACATATAATTAGTAATATGTTGAAGTCCGGTGGTGAAAATAGCAGTGCAGTGTTTTCATATGTGCACATGAACATGCATGAAACACGTATGTATATCGATAAGGAGGAAAGGGTTGGGGCTGGGGTTGGGGTTGGGGTTAGGGTTAGGGTTAGGGCTGGGGCTGGGGTTAGGGTTAGGGTTAGGGCTGGGGCTGGGGTTAGGGTTAGGGTTAGGGTTAGGGTTGGGGTCAGGGTTGGGGTTGGGGTTGGCCAGTGGCAGTGCTATCAACCATACACTGAAGTGTCATACCTGGTACATCCTCCACGGGAGCGTAGGACTGCAGGAATACGATGGGGCGTCTCTGTTCAGCGCCATCGATCGGCCAGCAGAGGTCGTTATTGCAGCAGTTATGCCGAATCCCCTCCAGTGGAGATGAAATAATAAATAAATTTACATTTACATTTTCATTTTCAGCATTTAGCAGACGCTTTTATCCAAAGCGACTTACACAATGAGCAATTGAGGGTTAAGGGCCTTGCTCAGGGACCCAACAGTGGCAACCTGGTGGTGGCGGGGCTTGAACCGGCAACCTTCTGTTTACTAGTCCAGTACCTTAACCACTGAGCTATCACTGGCCCTGTATTTATAAATAAATAAATACTGTAGACCCTTGAGTTACGAACGGTTTATTTTAGGAACATTTCGGGTTACGAGCGATCTTTTTCAACTTAACGTACGAACAAATTTCAGATTACGAACCGAAATTTGTAAAGCCGACCGTCTCTCTCTCTCTCTCTCTCTCTGTAAATATAAATTTATATACAGTGAGCGAACATTCGGACAGCGGACGGTGTTTTTCCGGTGTGTGAGGAAGCGTGGGCAGTGACGTGCTCTCCCCGGATGCAATCTGGTATCTCTCAGCAGCGGAAGATAAAACTGAGTCGCTAAATCAGGAGGAAAATATGGAGAAAATGCAAAAAAAAAAAAAAAAATATAATAAAAAAAAATGATTGGGACGTTTTGTTCTGTGATGTAGAGGCTCACACCTCGTGCTCTGCGGTTCCTCCCGCCTGCGTTTCCTCACGTTCAGCACTTTCTGAGTTCTGGTGGATTTATGAGCTCAGGGTCTGGTGACGCTTCTGCAGCTGAAGGTTCCTCGGCGTCGCTGGAGCTGTGTGAGGTTCAGCACTTCCTGCTGAAGGAGGAACATCAGAGTCAGCGGCTCTGACAGGAAGAGAGCGGCCCGGGTTGTGGTCCAGAGAAACGTCTGTCACGGGAGGAGTCACAGTATTTACACTATGTGGCCAAAAGTATGTGGACACCACTCCTCCATTCCAACAGTTTATTGATGAGGATAAACGACTGTACTGAGAGGAAGCCTGATTGATGGGGGGGGGGGGGGGGGGGGGGTTGTTGTTGATGGGGGGTGATGATGGAGAAGCTTTAGCAGAAGTCGTGTTTTAACTGTGGTTCAATAATTTATCCCTCAGTGGATGGTGCACTCTAAACCCCGACCCTAAAAGGTTTCCATCCCGCTTGTGGTGATGGGTCGTAATGGGCTGTGATGTCAGTGTAGATGACGTCGACGTCAGTATTTTAAGTGGATGCATCGTGTTTAAAACTATGTTTATAAATGATCCTGTTTAATTTCTACATCGTCTCCATTCATATAAGCGTTCATATGATTCCCTCAGCACTACTCGCTGTGTGCAGGACCTCAGTCGTATCTGCTCCGGTCACCGGTCGGCATCATTAAGCTCCGTCTTAAAAAACGCCGTCTGCAGCCGTCAGAGGACGATTGTAGAGCTTTTAAAGAAAAGATCAAAGTTTTCCACGACCCAAATCATCCAAAGTTTGGTGCTACTTAAAACTGGTACAGAACTAAAAGCTGGTTTGTTCACTGTGTAAAGCTTTGATGGTACCACAGCAGCACCGGCGCCGTGCTGCACGTCTATATCGTTTCATTACGCTTCTTAATCCTGGAGATCTTGGAATAGCGCATTTCTTAGCGGGTTCAGTCAGACCGCCGCCCACTTTACCGCGTCGGCGCTCGAAGCACGAAAAGCTTCTCATGTGAATGCGCCGGTAACAGCGTAACACTCAGCACCGTGTTTACATGGTTTAGAATGTGCAGTAAGTGTTGAGTGAATGTGGAGGTTAGGATCGGGGATCGTTCTGTCGTTACCGTACGCTGGACTTAATGAGACGCGGCTACATCTAACTATTTTATCTCTGCTATAAGGTGAAGCACGTTGCTGTGTGTACAGAACAGCATGAACACGAGCTGCACTCTGTTTAATATGGAGCACCTGAGAATGTGATCATATGAACATGAACCCTGTTTACATTTAGTTCTGGGTTAGATTATTATCACCTACAGTTTAGTGTTAGAATAAAAGAAGATGAAATCAGATTCTGAATTAATCGTTTAGATTAATCGACTAATCGATAAAATAGTCTATAGATGAATCGATAGATAAATAGTCATTAGAGATCAACCACTGGAACCCAACAGCGTGTGGTTCTGGATATTACAGGCTACTGGACAGAGAGCTGAAACAGTCGAGGCTCCACCGTGCATTGGCGTCCTCTCCAGGCTCCGTTACTGCATCACGCCCAGTTATTCTGGGGAAACCAGGACCCCCAGCAGCCCTGACCACTATAAAAACATGGAAATGAATGAATGAACATTAGTGTCAGTGAGTTTTAATTGGACTCTGTAGTGAGTTTATCTCACACAAATAAGATCTGGTCTCGTCTCATTCTGGCGCTGCGGTGCTGCGGTGCTGCGGTGCTGCGGTGCTGCGGGCGTGTTTAATGCGCCGAGAGCTCTGACTGTTTCTGCCAGCGATTCATCAGGGTGCAGCGGTGCAGCGGTGCCAGCTCTTACTCTCATTTAGTAAAGTGGGTTCGGTTCTCATCTCAGTGAAGCTTTAATCAGTAACATTCAGATCACTGCTGCTGTAATACAGAGCCGGAACACACACCGCTCAGAACCGCTGATCAGGAACACGCCCCACGCCTCCACCAGCCCCCTTGGCTTTGTTAAAGAGACCACTGTTCCATGTGCCTGTAGATAAGGTCTCACAGGGGCAGTAGTGGAAGCTTAATGGTTAAGGTACTGGACTAGTGATCAGAAGGTTGCCACTGTTGGGCCCCTGAGGAAGGCCCTTAACCCTGCTGTAATTGTCATGATTGTAAGTCACTCTGGATAAAAGCTTCTGCTCAGTGCTCTTAATGTAAATGTAAATTCAAAACCGTTTCCCAGAATGCACTCTGATCTGCACCGACAGAAAGTGAAAGTAACTAAACAATACCCCCGCCCCGCCCCGCCCCGCCCTCTCCTGATTCCTCTCTGATGTTCAGGTGATGTTCTGTGTTCTGTGGTTACAGGTGAGCCGTTGAGGATCAGATGTTCGGTTCCATGGAGGCTCGAGCTCTTCACGCCGTGATCATCTGAGTACCAGGAGACCGTGAGGTAACACCAGAGGAACGTAACAGGGCAAGCAGTAGCCTAGCGGTTAAGGTACTGGACTAGTAACCAGAAGGTCGCTGGTTCAAGCCCCACCACTGCCAGGTTGCTGCTGTTGGGCCCTTGAGCAAGGCCCTTAACCCTCAATTGCTCAGACTGTAACTGTAATGATAAAGGCGTCTGCTAAATGCAGAAAATGTAAATAACTGCCGGAACTCGGTGCGCTCTCGGTGCAGGTAAAACCTACTCAGGAAGGGCATCCGGGGTAAAAATGGCCAGGTGGAGCAGCGGAATATTCTGCTAGCACACCAGCGCTGAGATTCTGAACACCACGGTTCAGATCTCGGCTCTGCTACCGGTCGGCTGGGCACCATCTAGCGGGCACAATTGGCAGCGAGTCTGCTGGGTGGGAAAAAGACCCGACTAATAAAGTGGGTGGGGTTTTTCAACGCTGTGTAAGGACCCTGATTAGCAGATAGAGGCGTCTGGGCATGAAGAAGGGGTCCGCTAAGGATATATAAGCAATATACCCACCTCGAACACAATCCGGGAAGACAAACTGACTAAAATTGGCCATCGAGTCTGCTGGGTGGGAAAAGACGGGACTAAAAAGTGGGCGGGGTCTTTGAGGCTGTGTAAGGACCCTGATTAGCAGATAGAGGTGCCTGTACAGAAGTGGAGGAGGCTCGTGTGTGAATCCACCGAGGCACGGGTGAAACAGAAGGATTTGAGGGACTGAGGGGGCGTGGAGCAGGTGAATATACTCTCCTCAAACGCATTCGGGATCCCCAGCAGCGGCAGACAGATGAACTAGGGAGAAAATGCAGAAATAAATAAAATAAATAAATAAAAAACCCAGAAAGTTCCACTGTGGTGACTTTTCATTTCCCTCCGTGTTTGTACTGGAGTAGAAACTGGAAACTACTGTTCACTACACACTGCAGCTTTATTTCCCTGATGTGACGGAGCTTTGGTGCTTTAAAAGCACATCGATTCACTTTAAATCTATTTAATCGTTTAAAAGCAGTAAAATGTTTCCAGCCCTGCAGTCCTGATTAATCCTGGTTCTCTCTCCTTTCATCCATGTCACCTCTCAGTCCCCCAAAAACCTGCTTACATTTTACAAGCACTCGGACTTAAACACGCCGTACATGATCTGAAACACCACTGTGTGTGTGTGTGTGTGTGTGTGTGTGTGTGTGTGTGTGTGTGTGTGTGTGTAGGATGTTGGGGGACGGCAGAGTCGTGGAAGAATGGCTTTCAGAATACAAGGTGAGTGGAAACTTCAGCCCTCAGCTCCGTCCTGTTAGTGCAGTAACGGTGACTGAGCTGCTCATTAAACCCAGCAACGAGTCAAACGTTATCAAAACAGTGTTGGCACCGACATGTGTGGGCACTCACGGTCATCTGGTACAGACAGGATGGAACACACACTAACATTAAACAGCCTGAAGTGTGTGTACAGTGTGTGTACAGTGTGTGTACAGTGTGTGTACATCCTGATCCTCTACAAAACCACCAGATCAGCCACCTACTGACCGGCGCAGTGTTCATCCGTCAGCGTCAGCTCAGTTCACATCCCCAAAACTCTGTGGTAAACCTGGTAACAGTAAATTTGGTTCAGTCGCCCTGGTTCAGTCGCCTGGGTACAGTCGCCCTGGTACAGTCGCCCGGGTACAGTCGCCCGGGTACAGTCGCCCTGGTACAGTCGCCCGGGTACAGTCGCCCGGGTACAGTCGCCCGGGTACAGTCGCCCTGGTACAGTCGCCCGGGTTCAGTCGCCCGGGTACAGTCGCCCTGGTACAGTCACCCGGGTACAGTCGCCCGGGTACAGTCGCCCTGGTACAGTCGCCCGGGTACAGTCGCCCTGGTACAGTCGCCCTGGTACAGTCGCCCGGGTACAGTCGCCCTGGTACAGTCGCCCTGGTACAGTCGCCCGGGTACAGTCGCCCGGGTACAGTCGCCCGGGTTCAGTCGCCCGGGTTCAGTCGCCCGGGTACAGTCGCCCGGGTACAGTCGCCCGGGTACAGTCGCCCTGGTACAGTCGCCCGGGTACAGTCGCCCGGGTACAGTCGCCCGGGTTCAGTCGCCCGGGTTCAGTCGCCCGGGTACAGTCGCCCTGGTTCATATACATATATATGTATAAAAGCGTTTGCTGTCTGTGACCCCCCAGACGTTACCCGAGTCTCAGTTCTCCAGCTACGCCAGCGCCCTCTATAAGAAGAAGAATCTGGTTCCAGCGCTCTACAGAGTCATCCAGGACCCCAACAGTGAGGTGAGCCCCTGAGAACGGGGGGGGGGGGGTTGGGTGTTGGATGTACACTACATTACTGTGGTAGAGGTTTCACCCAAGTACAAGGTGTTTTTTTTTGATGAATGCACACCAACTGATGTTGGATTTTACACATTGGAATAATATTTATTATTTCTTAGTACATGAAAGTGATTCCACAATGACGGGGAGAACATAAAAAATCCACACAGAAAGGACCCAGACTGATCGATCTGGGCATCGAACCCAGGACCTTCTTGCTGTGAGCTCTCAGTCAAGAAAACACAACAACAATTTCTGACTGATACCAAAACACAGAACACAATCATAAACCATCAGTCCTGCCATGATGATCACAAATAAATAAATAAATAAATCCACACTCACGCCGTCTTTACTGCCTCCTGTACTCTTACTCTGGTGATTTTGTGTTATCGTGTGTGCTGCAGTTACTGGAACCAGTCTGCCATCAGCTGTTCGAGCTGTATCGGAACTCAGACCCCCGCCTGCGGCGCTTCACCCTGCAGTTCCTGCCCGAGCTGGTCTGGGTGTACCTGCGGCTGACGGTCAGCAGGGAGCGCTACAGCAGCGGCTGCATCGAGGCTCTGCTGCTCGGCATCTACAACCTGGTGGGTGCAGGACGGCTCCCGAAAAAGATAAAGGGGTGCAGGTCAGGACCTCGCAGTGAGGGTCAGGTGCAAGTGTGCGGCTCTCCTCAACCAGAGCGCAAACTCCTATAGAGAGTGACATTGCTCATCAGTCTGCAGTGGTGGCTGTGTGGTTAAGGTGCTGGACTAGTAATCGGAAGGTTGCCGGTTAAAGCCCCACCATCGCCAAGTTCCCACTTTTGGGCCCCTGTGCAGGGCCCCTAAACCTCAACTGCTCAAACTGTATTCAGTCATAATTGCATGTTGCTTTAGATAAAAGTGTCCACTAAATGCTGTAACTCTGGATAAAAAAAAAAGGGTTGCAGAGAAAAAAAAGCATCAATCTCAGACAGCACCAGCGCATTCACACAGGAGAGAAACCCTTTTGCAATAGTAATTTAATAAACTAATTTTAACAGGCACATGAATACAAAATGAACTTGTACATGTACAGTGTATCACAAAAGTGAGTACACCCCTCACATTTCTGCAGATATTTAAGTATATCTTTTCATGGGACAACACTGACAAAATGACACTTTGACACAATGAAAAGTAGTCTGTGTGCAGCTTATATAACAGTGTACATTTATTCTTCCCTCAAAATAACTCAATATACAGCCATTAATGTCTAAACCACCGGCAACAAAAGTGAGTACACCCCTAAGAGACTACACCCCTAAATGTCCAAATTGAGCACTGCTTGTCATTTTCCCTCCAAAATGTCATGTGATTTGTTAGTGTTACTAGGTTACTCAGGTGTGCATAGGGAGCAGGTGTGTTCAATTTAGTAGTACAGCTCTCACACTCTCTCATACTGGTCACTGAAAGTTCCAACATGGCACCTCATGGCAAAGAACTCTCTGAGGATCTTAAAAGACGAATTGTTGCGCTACATGAAGATGGCCAAGGCTACAAGAAGATTGCCAACACCCTGAAACTGAGCTGCAGCACAGTGGCCAAGATCATCCAGCGTTTTAAAAGAGCAGGGTCCACTCAGAACAGACCTCGCGTTGGTCGTCCAAAGAAGCTGAGTGCACGTGCTCAGCGTCACATCCAACTGCTGTCTTTGAAAGATAGGCGCAGGAGTGCTGTCAGCATTGCTGCAGAGATTGAAAAGGTGGGGGGTCAGCCTGTCAGTGCTCAGACCATACGCCGCACACTACATCAAATTGGTCTGCATGGCTGTCACCCCAGAAGGAAGCCTCTTCTGAAGTCTCTACACAAGAAAGCCCGCAAACAGTTTGCTGAAGACATGTCAACAAAGGACATGGATTACTGGAACCATGTCCTATGGTCTGATGAGACCAAGATTAATTTGTTTGGTTCAGATGGTCTCAAGCATGTGTGGCGGCAATCAGGTGAGGAGTACAAAGATAAGTGTGTCATGCCTACAGTCAAGCATGGTGGTGGGAATGCCATG
>NC_085999.1:317500-342500 GCF_030014385.1 Trichomycterus rosablanca
TGTATCGGTGTGTGTTACTGGTGTATCTGTGTGTGTTAGTGGTGTATCTGTGTGTGTTAGTGGTGTATCGGTGTGTTAGTGGTGTATCGGTGTGTGTTACTGGTGTATCTGTGTGTGTTAGTGGTGTATCTGTGTGTGTTAGTGGTGTATCTGTGTGTGTTAGTGGTGTATCTGTGTGTGTTAATGGTGTGTGGGTGCAGTGACTCAGGACCAGTTGGATTAGGGGACTGGTATGTTTGCTCAGCTCTTGGTGTTTCAGGGCTTTATAATGATAAGTTTGGGGGTCGCTCTCATTTAGATGGTTCCAGAAGTTGATGCTCTTCTCTGTATGTTTATAATTAGTGGAAATCGGCCTAATTCTGCCCTGCACGCATTGTTCATGGTGTGTCTGTGTGTGTTGGTGTGTGTTATTAGGGTATCTGTGTGTGTTAGTGGTGTATCTGTGTGTGTTAGTGGTGTATGGGTGTGTGTTAGTGGTGTGTTGGTGTGTGTTAGTGTGTGTTCGTGGTGTGTTGGTGTGTGTGTTAGTGGTGTGTTGGTGTGTGTGTTCGTGGTGTGTTGGTGTGTGTTCGTGGTGTGTTGGTGTGTGTTCGTGGTGTGTTGGTGTGTGTGTTCGTGGTGTGTTGGTGTGTGTTAGTGGTGTGTTGGTGTGTGTGTTAGTGGTGTGTTGGTGTGTGTTAGTGGTGTGTTGGTGTGTGTGTTAGTGGTGTGTTGGTGTGTGTTAGTGGTGTGTTGGTGTGTGTTAGTGGTGTGTTGGTGTGTGTTAGTGGTGTGTTGGTGTGTGTTAGTGGTGTGTTGGTGTGTGTGTTCGTGGTGTGTTGGTGTGTGTGTTAGTGGTGTGTTGGTGTGTGTTAGTGGTGTGTTGGTGTGTGTGTTCGTGGTGTGTTGGTGTGTGTGTTCGTGGTGTGTTGGTGTGTGTTAGTGGTGTGTTGGTGTGTGTGTTTGTGGTGTGTTGGTGTGTTGGTGTGTGTGTTAGTGGTGTATGGGTGTGTGTTAGTGGTGTGTTGGTGTGTGTTGGTGTGTGTGTTAGTGGTGTGTTGGTGTGTGTTCGTGGTGTGTTGGTGTGTGTTCGTGGTGTGTTGGTGTGTGTGTTCGTGGTGTGTTGGTGTGTGTGTTAGTGGTGTGTTGGTGTGTGTTAGTGGTGTGTTGGTGTGTGTTGGTGGTGTGTTGGTGTGTGTTGGTTGTGTATCTGTGTGTGTTAGTGGTGTGTCTGTGTGTGTTGGTGTGTGTTAGTGGTGTGTTGGTGTGTGTTAGTGGTGTGTTGGTGTGTGTGTTAGTGGTGTGTTGGTGTGTGTGTTAGTGGTGTGTTGGTGTGTGTTCGTGGTGTGTTGGTGTGTGTGTTAGTGGTGTGTTGGTGTGTGTTCGTGGTGTGTTGGTGTGTGTTGGTGGTGTGTCTGTGCACCTTTAGGATGCTTTTACAGAACTCTGTGTGCAGGGTCTCTAATGGATGTTTGTCCCAATTACAGAATTGATGGTGTGTAAGCGAACCCCAAACTTCACTGCCATATAGAGCAATCGCTTCAATTATTGATTCAACAATTTTAAGCCAAATTCTAATCGGAATTTCCACGAATGTTTGACGTTTTATGGCGTCGACGCCCTGCGAGCTTTTTCTCTCAGTTCATTTACTGCCGGATTAAAGTTTCCTGTGGAACTGATGTTCAGTCCGAGGTAAGTATAATCTTTAGTGTGCTCAATTTCATGGTGTCCTAATTTATATGTGTGTTTGGTTCCCTGAGATCTGGCTCTTTTCTGGAAGGTCATAATTTTGGTCTTTTTGAGGTTGACGGTCAGGGTCCAGGTCTGACAGTACTGCTGCAGCAGGTCCAGTTTGTGCTGGAGACCCTGAGCGCTGGGGGACAGCAGGACCAGATCATCTGCATACAGCAGGAGTTTAATCTCGGAGTCGTGTAGAGTGAGACCGGGCGTGGCTGAGTGCTCTAACATGGAGGCCAATTCATTAATATAGATGTTAAATAGAGTTGGACTTAAACAGCAGCCCTGTCTCACTCCACGCTCCTGAGAGATGAGATGTTTCTCTTACTGCCGATTCTTATTCCACACTGGTTTTCTGTGTACATGGATTTAAAAAGATCAGATGTTTTACCCCCTACACCACTCTCCAACATTTTATAAAACAATCCTTCATGCCAAATGGAATCAAAAGCTTTTTTTAAATCAATAAAACATGCAAATATTTTAGAGTTATTTTGAACTACATATTTTTGGATCAGGGTGTGTAGGGTGTAAATATGATCGGTAGTGCGGTAATTTGGTAGAAAACCAATCTGACTTTTACTCAGGACGTTGTGTTGGGTAAGGAAGTGTAATAATCGTGAGTTAATGATACTACAGAATAACTTCCCCAGGTTACTGCTCACACAGATGCCCCGGTAATTATTAGGGTGGAATTTATCTCCACTTTTGTAGATGGGTGTTATGAGACCTTGATTCCAGATATCAGGGAAGGAACCGACACTCAGAACCAGGTTAAAGACTTTTAACATCGCCAGGTGAAATTTGGAGCTGCTGTGTTTGATCATTTCATTCAGGATCCCGTCAGGTCCTGATGATTTCTTTGTTTTTAGTTTTTTAATGTTGTCTTTAAGTTCCTGCTCAGTAATGAGAGAGTCTAGAGGATTCTGGTGGTTTTTAACAGCCCGTTTCAGTTCCTCTAACTTACTAATAATTTGATTTTGTTCAGGATTTGAATCTAATTCTACATTTTTAAAGAGTGATTGGAAATGGGTTGTCCAGATATCCCCATCCTGAATGGCCAATTCTTCCTGTTCTCTATGTTTTAATTTATTCCAATTGTCCCAGAATTGATGTGTGTTGATTGATTGTTCAATAATTGTTAGTTGTTTTTGGGTGTACTGAGCTTTTTTGGTTCTGAGTGTACGTTTATATTGTTTAAGGGTTTCACAGTAAAGAAGTCGTGTGTTACTGTTGTTTGGGTCTCTGTGTTTTTGGTTTGATATTTTACGGAGTTCTGTTCTTAACATTTGACAGTCTTTGTCGAACCAGCTGTCATCTTTTGTAGATTTAGGTTTTGATTTAGATTAAATTTTTAATTGAGCTTTATTTGCTGTATTTTTAAAGATCTGATTAATATTTTTAACTGCCTGATTTACTCCTTCTTTACTGTGAATGTACGCAGTGTCCAGAAAGTTGTCTAAGCTAATTTGGATTTCTGTGCTGCTAATTGCTTTCTGGAACTCCTCTGCGCTGTTCTCGGCCCATCTGTAGGATCTGGAGATGTTGTACAGCTTACTGGGCCGTGTGTGTGTGGTGGGGTTAGTTTCTGTCTTTTTGATGAACACAGTAATTTGGCTGTGATCAGACAGAGGGGTTAGAGGTTTAACAGTAAATGCACTTAAACACACACACACACTTACACTTACACACACACACACACACTTACACTTACACACACACACACACACACACACACTTAAACACACACACACACACACACTTAAACACACACACACACACACTTACACACACACACACACACACTTACACTTACACACACACACACACACACACACTTAAACACACACACACACACACACTTAAACACACACACACACACACACTTACACTTACACACACACACACACACACACACACTTACACTTACACACACACACACACACACACACTTAAACACACACACACACTTACACTTACACACACACACACACTTACACTTACACACACACACACACACACACACTTAAACACACACACACACACACACTTAAACACACACACACACACACACTTACACTTACACACACACACACACTTACACACACACACACACACACTTACACTTAAACACACACACACACTTAAACACACACACACACACTTACACACACACACACACACACTTAAACACACACACACACACACTTAAACACACACACACACACACACTTAAACACACACACACACACTTACACTTACACACACACACACACACACACACTTAAACACACACACACACACACTTACACTTACACACACACACCTTTTATCCATGACTAACAGGTAAAGAAAGTGCTCGCCGTCGTCTGATTCTCCTCTTCATGATGCGCCGGACATTTTTTAGGAGACAGATCTGGACTGCAGGCAGGCCGCTCAAGCACACACACTCTGTGTTCAGAATGAGGCGTGTCGCTGTCCTGCTGAAATAATCATGCACTTACCGGGAAGAGACGTCACTGTGATAGCAGCATGTGTCTCTAAAATAAAGCCTGGTGTCGTCTTATTGAATCACCTTATTGAATCGTTTTATTGCATTGTCTTATTGAATCATTTGTTCCTGCGTGTTCCTCAGTTGGGGAACGCGATGAGGAACTCGTTACCGGAGAGCGCCCCCGATGGTTCCCAGGGTAAGAAGGTGCTGCAGGTGGAGGTCACGCCCACTTTTAGGAGGATCTGTCGCACCGTCGTCACAGCGGCATCCATCCGCCGACTCCGCTGGAAAAGAGAAGGTGCGATTCCAAACTGCTCCTCATTATTATTATTATTATCATTATTATTATTATTATTATCATTATTATTATTATCATCATATTATTATTATTATTATTATTATTATTATTATTATTATTATTATCTTTATTAATATTATTATTATCATTATTATTATCATCATATCATTATTATTATTATTATTTTTATTATTTTTATCATTATTATTATCATTATTAATTATCATTATTATTGTTATTATTATTATCATTATTATTATCATCATCATATTATTCTTATTATTATTATTATCATTATTATCATTATTATTATTATTATTATTGTTATTATTATTATCATTTATTATTATTATCATTATTATTATCATCATATTATTATTATTATTATTATTATCATTTATTATTATTATTATTATTATCATTATTATTTTTATTATCATTATTATTATTATTAATATTATCATTATTATTATTATTATTTTTTTATTATCATTATTATTATTATCATTATTATTATTATTAATATTATCATTATTATTATAAAAAATTTTTTAATTATTATTATTATCATTATTATCATTATTATTATTATTATTATCATTATTATTATTATTATTATCATTATTATTATTAGTATCATTATTATTATTATTATTATTATTAATATTATCATTATTATTATTATTATTATTTTTATTATCATTATTATTATTGTTATTATTATTATTATCATTTATTATTATCATTATTATTATTATTAATATTATCATTATTATTATACATTTTTTAAAAATTATTATTATTATCATTATTATCATTATTATTATTATTATTATTATTATCATTATTATTATTATTATCGTTATTATTATTATCATTATTATTATCATTATTATTATTATTATCATTATTATTATTATTATTAATATTATCATTATTATTATTATTATCATTATTATTATTATTAATATTATCATTATTATTATACATTTTTTTAAAATTATTATTATTATCATTATTATCATTATTATTATTATTATTATTATTATTATTATTATCATTATTATTATTATTATCGTTATTATTATTATTATTATTATTATCATTATTATTATTATTATCATTACTATTATTATTATTATTATTATCATTATTATTATTATTATCATTATTATTATTATTATTAATATTATCATTATTATTATTATAATTTTTTTTATTATCATTATTATTATTATTATTATTATTATTATCATTATTATTATTATTATTATTGTCGTGATTTCACTCACCAGTTTAGAATCCGAACAGGAAGATTATTATACGTCTTTAAATTAAACATACCCACTTCCCTCTGAACTCAGCGCCACTGAAATCTTCTGCGTTCTGCGTCTAGTTCTTGTTTCTCTGGAGCCGCCGCTCAGTTCATTTATCCCCCGTCTCTCTGTGCAGCGCCGTCCATCAGCCAGCAGAGGGCGGCAGTGCTGCAGTTGTGAGGAATCCCCTCCGGCGGAGTTACGCCTCCTCATAACTGCAGCAGTTACGCCCTCCGCTGGCTGATGGACGGCGCTGCACAGAGACCCTCGGACCAGCCTGTGATGCTTTGTGTCATGTGACTGTTATAAACTCCTCGTCTCCACCCTGTTGTGTCGGACCGCAGATTGTTTCGACTTCTCCACCGAGGCCGAGCACGACCTGACCCTCCGCCCCGCCCGGCGCCGTCCTGCTGACCTGCCGGCCGTTCCTGCGCGAGGAGGGAGGGGCGCACTCGCGGTCACGCACCAGGGTAGGCGGTCGGTCTGTGGGAGGGGGGGAGGGTCGTTTGGGTACCTGAGCTTTTCCCGGACTCCGCCCGCTTTGCTTGAGACTAAACATCCTGGGTCTGACGGAGATGGTTATAGGGTCGCGTGCATGATCAGCTAATTTACCCCAGAATTAACCTCTTGAGCGCTGCCCGTTGGTCCCTGACTGAGCATGCTCAGTGCAATACTGTCATAAATCTTAGTTTTAAGTACTAACACAGTACCTGAGACTAAACTTATGGATCAAATTAAAATAATCAGCATGTTTAATCTTTATCTGCTGCATGTTTCAACTTTATGTTTCTATCCGAGCTTGGGACCTGCACCGAGGGCGCACTGACAAGGCATGTGCACCTCCTAATGTCTAGGCTGTTTGTCACCCACCTTTACAGCCAGTACATTAGCCAATCACGTCTGTGCAGACGCCCGACCAGCTGATAGCACTGGTTAGATTTGAACCCTGGATCCTCAGTACTCAGTGGTATTGGGTTGTAGCCCAGCGGTTAAGGTACTGACCTAGTAATCGATGTTTGTTTGTTGGTTTAAGCCCCAGCACTGCCAGGTTGCTGCTGTTGGACCCCTGAGCTATATTGGATCCCTTAATCCTCAATTGCTTAATCAAAATATCGTCACACTTTGGATAAAAGCGTCCGCTAAATTCTGAAAACGTAAACGTAAGTGCATTTGTCCCTCCCATTTGAGTCGTATCCAATTCCCCGATGGTATTCCCCCTCTACTGCTGCAGACCTCCACTCCTGACCGAGGAGGGTCATGTGACTAACACACGCCCCCTCCGACACATGTGCAGCACCGACCGCTTCTGTTCACCTGCACCAGGGTTCATACGGAGATCCGTATAGCGCACGGAGAGTCACGCACCGATCTCCGTTATCCCCCGATGAGCCAGCAGAGGGCGTAACTGCAGCAGAGGCTGTTCCAGCTGGCCGTGGTGTCGGAGGAGGAACAGGAGGGCGTGTGGTCCGTCCTCCTCCTCCTGCTCCTCTCCGTTCATCCTTCACTGCCTGTGAGGAAATCAAACCTGGAATGTTCCGGATGCTGCATGTGATTCTGCTGCCGCTTCAGTTTGTTTCTGATCTTGTTTGATTTATTTGAGATGTTTGTTTATTTCTTGTTTCTTCTGTTTGTGCTGCTCCTGAAGCTCTCTGGATGATCCTCACGTTTCTCTGATGTGTTTTATCGTTTCATTGTGATTTTATTATTTATCTTCCTAAGCGTGTGTTTGCTTATGTTTGTTAGCTTGAGTTCTAACCATTAACACGGTCGATGTTTCAATCCCACAAATCAGCAGCTTTGGTTGGATTAAATCGCGCTGTGGTTCATTATAGTAAATCTGAAGCTTAATAATAGATCGAGATGCCTGAACACGGGGGTGGGTTTGGGGGTGGGGGGGTTGATCTGTGTCTAAAATATTCTGGTTTAGTTCAGGATCTTTATTGGTCGAGTAAGGCGGCTCGGTGGGTAGCGCTGTCGCTCGGTCCGGGTCCTTTCTGTGTGGTGTTTTGCATGTTCTCTCAACATCTGTGTGGGTTTTACGTTCATACCTGTGAACATTCGTGTGTGAAATCCACATTATGGGTTATGAAGTGCAGTTACTCTTTATATTATATAGAAACCGGTACTGGTCTGCGGCCTGGTGGTTGGGGACTGAGTTACAAGGTGCGGTTACAAGTTCGTTTTGTGTTTCTGTGCCGTTAAAATTAGTTTATTAAATTATTATGATTTTTGTTTGTGACCCATTTTTTGGCTCCGTTATTGCTCTGTTCTCTTTATTAATCACGGTCCTGTTTAACCAGTAATGTGAGTTTGGAATGAGATGTACAGGATGCTTATGGTGAGGCGTCCACATACTTCTGTTAAAATCTTGTTCTTTCCTGATGTGCTTTCATGTGTTTGGTATTTTTCTAGATTTTCTTGCTGCTTAGTCATATCCACATTCTTTATTTCTTCCTCCCTACATTAATCACTCTATTTTTCCTCCCTCCTCTAACTGAGGACGTTCTGGTGTTCTGATCCGTTCCCTCCCGCCCCGGTTCTGATCCTCTCTCTCTGTGTTCCAGATGCTGACGGGATGAGTTTGGGTGATGAGTCCTTCATCCTGCACGACCCCGATGAGGGTTTCTCCTCCGGCGCCTCCAGCAGCAGCCAGCCGGGCGCGGGCCGGCCAGCGGGGGGCGCCGGGGTGCGCTCGGGCTCCCAGAAGAGCTCCAGGAAGAGCGGCTCGGGTCGCTCGTATCGGGAGAGAGCCCGGGAGAACTCGGCCGACGCGCGGAGGGAGTCGGAGCCGCTCCTGAGGGCCCAGAGCCCCCCGCCCACCATCACGCTGGACGCCATCGAACTGACCACCGTGAAGACCACGCAGAGCCTCAGTCGAACCTGCAGCATGAACGCGGGGGTGAGCGGGGAGCGGCGGGGGGCAGGACGGGGGGCGGCTCATCGTCTCTCCAGCCTCAGCCTGAAGGAGGAGGAGCTGAGGAGGAGCGAGGGGGATCTCCTCTCACCCGGAGCTCCTCTCACCAAGGAGTCTCGCTCACCCAGCTTCAACATGCAGATCATATCACAGGTGTAACTCCCACTCCTCCTGGTCCGAAATCACCCCCTCCTCCTGTCTGTTCACATCTCGTCTCTCTCTCTCTCTCTCTCTGTCTTCCTCTAGGTGGCGCTCCATCCACATTTTATACTGATCACACTGGTGCGTTAGAGAAGCGCAGCGGTTAAACGTTTACATTAAATACGTTTTCTTTTCTGTATAATGAATCATTATTAGATTATTTAGTGCTGGTGAAGCTGGATGGACGTCGTCGTCGTTCTGCTGCTGTTTTTATTATAAACTCTCATTGTTAAAGGAAACTCCAGTGATTTAAGAGTGACGTTTACACCCCTCGCTCAGGTCATCATCGTTACGTTAACCTTTCACCCCGCCTCGCACTGAACGACGTGTAAAATGTTGCTTCAATTTAATCTCATTTTAAAAAACTCAATCTAATCTGAATCCAGAACCACCACTGATCCACGTAAGATTATTTATTGCTTTAACAGCGCAGTGCTGATCAGTTCCAGCAGAGGGCAGCTGTACTCGAGTAGATAAGAAACTGGACTAGTAATCGAAAGGTCACTGGTTTAAGCCCCACCACTGCCAGGTTAACATTGTTGGGCCCTTGAGCGAGGCCCTTAACCCTCTATTGTTTAGACTGTATACTGTCACAGTGCTGTAAGTCACTTTAAATGAAAGCGTCTGCTAAATACTGAAAATGTAAATATAAATACACTGTAGGCTTTTATTTATTTATGATGCTATAAAACGTCTTTTATCCGTCTGGACTCACTTTTAAATCAGACCTGCATTAAAATCAGGATTAGTTGCTCTGCTACCGGTCGGCTGGGCGCCCCCTTGATTCTGCAGCAGATAAAATCGGCCGCTAGTCTGCTGGGTGGGAAAAGACGGGACTAAAAAGTGGGCGGGGTCTCCGATGCTGTGTAAGGCGCCTGTACAGAAGTGGAGGAACGTGGAGATCAGGGCGTGTCTCTCCGCCGATCCACCGAAGTACTGGGGATAAGGAGGGGTCGCGTCGGAGGGAGGGCGTGTCAGGAGAATACACCCTCCTCGTACACCATCGGGGTCTACAGCAGAGGAAGGGGAACTGGCTACGACTAAACCCGGAGTAAAGAGAGGAAATACCAGCTGCTGTGTTTTCCTCAGTAATGAAATTGTTGTCCTTGGTAATAACACGCAGAAAATCACTGGAGTTTTTATTTAACAGGTTCAGTTTGTCGATATTTTTAGTTTGATGACTGTGTTGGATATTTGGATGGGAGAACATGCTGAATTTCTTCCTCTCTCAGACCAAACTGAACATTCCACTTATACCAGACTGATGCAGTGTAACAAGGTTGTGGGTTTGAACTGGTCGTGTATCTGACACTGGTTCCTGTAGTCCTGGTCAGACTGGGAGTGAAAGTGAACCTGCTGCCTCAGCTGCCTCAGCTCGGGTCAGATCTACACCCGCCTCCAGCTTCTGAGGTTTTTATATTTAATAATTAAATCTTAGTGACTCTTTATATTAGAGATAAAGCTTATAGAGCTGCGTGATAAACACACACGGTGATTTATATTCAAATATAAACACTTGGAGTCTTGATCAAATAACATTCAAGCCATTGAAGGTTAAGGGCCTTCCTCAGGGGCCCAACATTGGAGCATTGGAACAGTGGATAAAATAGCTGAACATCATAAGCTCACGATCACTCGAATGATGTAGCAGTAAAATACTGCAGCTCATTACTGCTAACATCCAGAGTTCAGACCTCAGTGGTGCTATCAGCCGGTCGGGCGTCTACATACAGACACGAGCGGCTTCGTCTGCTGAATTCTGACCAGGATAAAACGTCTGTAAAAACATCATGAACACAAACCAACTATAAACTCTTTAGGATGGTTTAAAACATTCCACATACTGAATAAATAAATCCTTTTAATTCTTTAAATAATAAATCAGAAAAAATCGTGCTCTAAACTTCATTCCTCATCATGAGATCATGAGAACGATTTGCTCAAAATAGTTCAGCAAATAAAATCTGATCAGATTCAGTCGTCAGAACCGTGTGTGTTTACAGTCCAACACGTTTAGCTTTTATCATCGCGGCTCTATGAACTTTATTCCTAATTAAAGTGGAACCTAAATGTGATCATTTGATCGGGAGTGACGTTGGCAGGTCGGGGGCATCCGCAGGTCGGAGGTGTCTGCTGGTCGGGGCGTCGGCAGGTTGGCTGGTTGGGGTGTTGGTTCAGTCGTGGGTGTCGGCTGATCAGGGGCGTCAACAGGTTGGCTGTTCGGGGCGTCGGCTGGTCGGGACGGCAGAATTTCTGAGCTGGTTTACGTAGCTACGTGTAGAGTTTATAACCAGTTAGCAATAAATATCAGGTTCATCTGAAGAGATTCAAGCAATCAGTGCTGAGTCACAGTCTGCATTCCTACTCTCCCCCCCCCCCCCCCCCCCCCGGACATTTATATTCACCTCGGTAAGTTCCGTCCCGAACGCTGTACGCTGTGTTTATAATCCTGAACACTTTCAGTCTTTTGAAATGTACTTTTATTTTATTATTATAATTATTATTATTATTCTTTGTTAGCGTCGTTTGTTTTTGATTCTTTGGTTTGAGACGTTTTGTTAATCACTGTTTAATTGAAATTGAGGATTTAATTTTATTTCTGTTTGATTCTGAGGCCAAAATGTTTGTTGTTGAATCACTGAACGTTTCACTCACGCGTTTCTGCTGAAGCTTCTGTGTCAGAAACACGCCGTGATGTTCCATGTTGTCTCGTGTTGTTAGTGTGTGTGTGTGTGTGCGTGCGTGTGTGTGTGTGTGTGTGTGTGTGTGTGTGTGTGTGTGTGTGTGCTGCTGTTCCTATCCTTGAGTGAATGTTTCTGACTGATTAGTGATCCCACCGTCCGTCATCATTTCATGTTCAGTCTGTTTGCTGTGAGACGCTCCTGCTGAGACTCGGTCCAGTTCCTGTGGTGCAGATGAACGTGTGTGTGTGTGTGTGTGTGTGTGTGTGTGTACGTGTGTACGTGTGTGCGTGTGTGTGTGTGTGTGTGTGTGTGTGTGTGTGTGTGTGTGTGTGTGTGGTTGTTATGTAGTACATTTCACTGAACCTCCAGTAGTGCTCGGGTCGGGTGACGACGTGTTTTTGGAACCTTTGTAACGTCGTAGCTTCAGTAACCTGCTGCTGACCTTACAACTGAAAACGTACCTGTCCAGGTTCTTTTGGGGCGGGGCTGACAGCACTGTTAGATGCTGATTGGTTACTCACAGTATGCAGTCATACCCAATCAAACATCTCATGTTGGTTATCCTCTGAAACATCACTGATCCGGGGGTCTAATGTCACCGGTGCTATCGACCATTCATACAAACGTACCCCCCCCCCCGTCCACCAGGAGGTCTGCAGATCACGCCCATCTATCACCCCTCACACCGGCCTCCAGGTACAGAAGCATTTAAAGCCCTGTTCATGGTTATTTCTGAGCATGGTGACCCCCTCATGCACCATCACACCGTCCCAGGTCTTCAGACTCCAAACTGCTGTTTCCTTAGTGCAGGTTTTCCACGATGGGTCCGAGGCTGGGTGACAGGGGTGAGAAAAACCTAAATACTATAAGAAAGATCTCTTGGGAGGAGCCGGACCCACCAGGGACCTCAGTCCTGCCTGATATTAGCCGATCATGTCTGTGCTGATGCTCGACCTGCCAGCAGGAGGGTTGTGGGCTGGTGTACTTTAGCGCTGCGCCACCTTCTGGTGTACCCAGAAATAACCCAAAATAAGCTCCCGGGCCGGGACTGGACCCAGGATGAGACACGTTGTAGATCGAAAGATTAAAGCACGTCCATGTAAACACACCTGATGTGTCCTGTAGTGTTTGTGGTTTCTCCCTGTCCGGTGATTATATGTGGTTCAAACCATCATCGTCCCCACATTACTGCACCATCATCATCATCACGTCTCATTTTACTCCTTCATGACTGGACCACATGATACTGGACTTTATTTCTTACTGCACTTTATCAGTTCTTGGTCTTTAGTGGCTGACGTGTGTGTGTGTGTGTGTGTGTGTGTGTGTGTGTGTGTGTGTGTGTGTGTGTGTGTGTGTGTGTGTGTGTGTGTGTGTGTGTGTGTGTGTGTGTGTGTGTGTGTGTGTGTGTGTGTGTGTGTGTGTGTGTGTGTGTGTGTGTGTGTGTGTGTGTGTGTGTGTGAGTGAGTGATGGATCTCCAGACGATCTTCTAGATGTTTCCACGCCGTCCATTTGAAACCGATTCTATGCAAATCTGCGTTTTCTTCCTCCGTCCTTCTCTCAGATTGCTGGTGTGTGTGTGTGTGAGTGTGTGTGAGTGTGTGTGTGTGAGTGTGTGAGTGTGTGTGTGTGAGTGTGTGAGTGTGTGTGTGTGTGTGTGAGTGTGTGAGTGTGTGAGTGTGTGTGTGTGAGTGTGTGTGTGTGTGTGTGTGTGTGTGTGTAAACCTATAGAATTCAGCTGTAATTTGTCGGACCTTCTCACTTAATCAGGACTGATCGATGTGACCTCAGTGAAAGTGAAATCGTGGATCTTCGATGCTGTAAATTTAAAGTTTATTTTAAATCTGAATAAATGTAAATAAAAATGTATAAACTGATCAGATAAGAAAGATTTACGTTATTATAATAATTATAGTTATCGGGATGAAACAGAATCTGTATATCGGTGAATAAATCTCGTGCTGTTATGAACTTGTGTGTGTTTGAGTGTTTTTATTCTGTGGCTGTGTTCCAATCCACCTTCTGCATGTCCTTAAAAGAAGAGAGGAAACTGGAGCATTCTTCACTCAGGGTCTCTGTGCAGCGGCATCGATCAGCCAGCAGAGGGCGTCAGTGCTGCAGTTATGAGGAATCTCCTCCGGCGGAGTTATCACCTCCTCATAACTGCAGCACTGCCGCCCTCTGCTGGCTGATCGATGCCGCTGCACAGAGACGGGGGATAATTAACTCTCCGTACGCGATACAGATCTCACATTATGGTTCCTCCTCAGCAGTGACGGGAAAACGCTCTAGTTGCCCAGGATATAGATTCTATACGGCGGGTGTTAACAGTAAACGTGTGTTTGCTTAATGTACGGAGCACCGTTATGGTCAGAGGAAATAATACAAGTAATAAATAAAATAAAAGTATAAAATCCTTCAATAGGATGAATTTAATCTAGAATTAAAGTACAAGTTTAAAACAAAAACATTATCTAAAGCTCTTAATTTTTTTTTTGCATGTATTTATTTTACTGGGGTATACTGTGACTGGCAGCCATAAAATATCTGGACGTTGTTTCGACTCTCGTTCCTCCTCTTCCTCTTTTTATGCTTCCTCACAGTCAGGCGTCCAAATACTTTTGGTCCACAGAATTGTGATGGTGGCTGTGATGAACTTTGGTGTGGTTTGGTGTTTGGTCCAGCAGAGCGCAGTATTCATACACACCACATCTAACAAACAAACAACAGAAAAAATAAAACAAAACTAAAAAACAAACAAAAACAAAGACAAAACAGGAAAATAAACGAAAAAAACAAAGAAAAAAAACTAACTAAAAAGACAAAAAACTAAAAAGTAATAAAAACACAAAAACGAAAAACTAACAAAATAACCAAAAAATTACAAAAAAACAAACAAAATAACAAAAACTAACAAAAAAATAATAAAAAACACAACCCCCCCAAAAACAAAACAAACAAAATAAAAAATACATTAATAAATAAACAAACAAAAACAAACAGATAAATGAAATAAACGTTATATTAATAAAACAGAATAAAACAACAGAATCGTTTGAACAGACGTCGTGATTTGTTGCGAGCAGCGCGTACAGATTCCAGTTTGGCGTTGATCTTTGTGAGATGAATCAGAACTCCTGCATGACCACGTCCTCCTTCAGGTCCTATGTCGAACACTCTAAAACCTGTGATTGGTCGCCGGTGCCAGGTGACGCTCCACGGGGCAGAACGGGGTCAAGCTGCAGCCATGAGTGTCCAAAAACTGCCACCTATCAGGGTGCAGCTGTCGCTGGGTGGCTGAGTGGGGGCCCTAGAGCTGAGAGAGAGACAGAGAGAGAGAGACAGTTTAACTCCCGGGACAAACTGGGGAAAGATCGGGAACCTGTGGACCGGGGAACTGGACGTTATAAGACTGAGGAAGGAGGACGCACCAAAAACCGAGCGGTCGCTTATTATCGGCAAAATCTGACAACCAGGGAGGTTCAGCGAGACGAAGGCCAGACTTTCAAACGACCACACTGGAAGGCACCAGCGCAACATGATCTTGTGGGACTTGTTCTAAAAATATCAGCTGTTGGAAATACATGGACTGACAGGAGCGTTTGTTTTCTGCTTTTCAGGATGTAAAAAAATCTTGATGAATTTTGATCTCTGACGTGTTGAGGATTGAAGCTGAACTGATCTGGAGGATCTTCGTGCTGCTCGAAGCTCTTTAGATATTGAAGGAATCTGATGTAATTTTAGTTCTGACACTCAGACGTCGTTACTGAGACTCGATTGATTCCACCGAACTTTCTGGAACGTGTTTAGTTCATCAGACCTCATGAGATGTGAGCGTGAAACCTTCAGAGCGAGACGTGAATTTATCGTTAGTGTAAATCCACAGCGTTCGTCCGGGCCGCTCGGTTCCTGAAGCCCGTCCCGAGTCTCGGGTTCCTCTCGGATCTCCGGCGTCATGCGTAAGGCCGAGGTGCAGGTGACCCTAAAGAAGGGCGTGGAGGACGGAGCTGGACTCGCGCCCCCGAGCCCGCGGATCCCCTCCAAGAGGGCGAAAGTAAACCCCGACCAGGCCGTGCCCGACACCGACTCGATCTACCCAAACCCCACGCCGCCCGCCTTCATCCGGAAGATGAGGAACGCCGCCGTGGGCACCGGCTGCGACATCCGGCTGAAGGTGGCGGTGGCGGGGGATCCGCAGCCGTCGCTCTACTGGTACCACAACGATGAGCCGCTCAGCCTGGAGCACCAGGAGTACGGAGGCCTGTGGATCCGCGACTGCAAGCCGACCGACGCCGGGCTCTACACCTGCATCGCTAGCAACTATCTGGGCGAGGCCAAGAGCAGCGCCGTACTCGCCGTCCTGGACCTGGGAGAAGGTAACGTACGCTGATTAGCTCGGCGTGTTTAGTGTCTCTATGGCTGTGAAGGGATTTTACATTTTACTCCTCTGGTTCTTTTGCTAATCTGGTTTTAATGTGAGAGTTAATAAACTGGGAGAAGATCCCAGCAGGAGATCCCAGCAGGAGATCCCAGCAGGAGGTGGCGACGCCCGTGCCGCTCGTACTGACTCAGTAAAAACGGGAGCAGGATAATAATCTGACTGTAACGGCGCCTGGCGTGGTGCTAATGAGATAATTAGCTTAACGAGCAGCTCATCTGCTCAGAACGAGTCCCTGACAAAATGGAGGCTCGGGGAACGTGAAGTAAGATGGAGTGTCTGGTGCTCTGCTGGGGGTCTGCGTGACCCCTGGAGGAACGTCGGGGTGTATTAAGGGTGCCGAGGGAGAGTGAAGGTGGCAGCTGAGGAACTGCAGCGTCTCACAGTGTGTTAGAGGTTTAAATAAAACTGAACGTGAGGAATCGGGTCCTGATGCTCGTTTGTTCTAGTCCCGCGTCAGGGTGAAAGTGTTAGCATGAAATTCTGCATCATTTATATTCCAGGCATTTAGCGGAGACGCTTTAATCCAAAGTGACTTAAATTAGGACTGAACACATGATTCAAGCAATTAAGGGTTAAGGTGGGACTGGAACCAGCAACCTTTTGATTACTAGTCCAGTACCTTAAGCACTGAGCTACCAGCGTCATTCCGCTCCTAATCTTCAGGCTGTTACCGCTCATTCATAGCTGGTTAGCATTAGCGCTTATATTACCTGCCAGGTTTCACAAGTTGCTAGCGAGGTGCCCTCAGGTCCTAAATTTGCCACTTCCATAACGATCAAAAAGAAGAGAATCAGACCCCAAAAGGAGGAAATCAGACCCCATAAATAAGGAACATTAGACCCCAAAAGGAGGAAATCAGACCCCATAAATAAGGAACATTAGACCCCATAACGGAGGGAATCAAACCCAAGAAATGAGGGAATCAGACCCAAAAAAAGGAGAAACATCAGACCCCCAAAAAAGAGACACATGAGACCCCCAAAAAGGAGGAACATCAGACCCCAAAAAGACATAAATCAGACCCCCAAAGAAGGGAATCAGACCTCATAAATAAGGAACATTAGACCCCAAAAGAAGAAACATTAGACCCCATAACGGAGGGAATCAAACCCAAGAAATGAGGGAATCGTATCTACAGCAGACAGAATTAAAAGCATAATTGATGTAATCATGATTAAACTGAACTCAGTATGAATCAGAACAGTAATGAAGCTTCTCACCACATTCAGACTTCTGATACTTTAGTACAAAAATCCTGAACTTCATCTTTCCTGAATCTTCTGAGTGAGTCGGTGCTGAGCGACACTCGGAGCTGGACGCTGGTTTTGGTTTTGGTGTGTCGACAGCGTGACGGTTATTAAAACGTATTATTAATTATTAATGAGTAATTCTGGAGGATTTCAGGGCCGGACGCTCCACAGTAACGTGGTGGACGTGATCACGGAGAGTGGAGCTTTAAACCGATCAGAGACCAGTCGTTTCTTCTGACGTGTTCATAAACCAACAACAGGAAAATTAATTTTGATCGTTACAAGTGTTCAGTTCACTTTTAAAAGAGGACAAATACATTTCCACCCAGGCATCGAGCCAGACTGCAGACAGGCAGATAAAAAACCGGACTGTCCACCCTAAAACTAGATGCCTAAATACAATCCAAGCCTTTAGCGAGGCAGGTAAGAGATGTGTGGATCTCAGGCAGCTCCAGGATTGATTTATTCCTACAGTGTGGTGTGTAGGGAGCGTTTAGTACTGCATTACAATTACCGCATTAACAGGACTCTCAGGTGATTAGTGATTAGTTAAATGGAAAGATGTTCAGTGGGAGAGATGATGATGATGATGATGATGATGATGATGATTGTGAGCGTCTGTAACGGCGTGTGGTGGTAAAAATGACGGCTAGTCAGGATACACAGGTTTATTATTGTAGGAGCACAGAGGTGGTTAACAGAAACGTACACACACACACACACACACACACTCACACACACACACACACACACACACACATACACACACACACACACACACACACACACACACACTCGTTCAGCAGGATTGATTCTCAGTGATTGAATCATTCAGGACACAAACATCATTAATGAACGTTTTTATGGTTCATGTGCACGTGTTTGCAATCACAGCAGCTCGAGAGAAGAGCCTAGAACAAACTATCACGTTCCAAACTACACAGCACCGATAACGTGAGCTGAGAAGGAGAGTTTGGAATCTGGCTGCACATCTTCAGCTTCATATTCATCACTTTTAATTCCTAAATAAATGAATAATATGAGATGAGCAAATGAAAATCAGACACACAGGAACTTTCTAATCCTCAAAATGATTTAGATTTTATTTAAATGATGCAGTAAAACAGAGATTTGTGTTTATCAGCGCCGCTGTGCTGCATTATTAAATTATATTAATATTATATAAATTATTGCACTTGTTTATGATTTCTCTGTGTGTCTACATTTATTGAAATTATTTCTATTGTGTACATTAAGTTTTCTGTAGAACTAAAGTGACCGGATGTTTATAAAGTGTCTCACTGCTAGCTGCACCACGTATGACCTGCATGTGATGAATAAAATTTTATTAGATTTAAAGATCATTTTAGATCAAGTTAATCAAACTAGATTCTGATATTAAAAAATGAAGCCAGTACTGATTAGCATCATCGTTTCTTTCCCGATATAAAACACGAGTCTGCTGGAGTGCTCGTCCGCTCTGAGATCAAATGATCACTAAATTCGGGTTCCTAAGGCGGGTCCGGGTCGCTCGTTTATGTTCATGTAACACAGAGAGAGAGAGAGAGAAATCCCGCCTGCACATTCCTAACCTCGTCAGTCTGGTGCTAAATTTAGCTTAAAGTCTTTAATCCTTTAAAGATGAAAGGAAGTCGATGTGCATTTCTGAGTGGGACTGCTGGGATTAATGCTCATCAGGGGTGTTGAGAGATCCGCGGTCAGAATTCAGCTGCTCAGTCCACCGTCACTGTCGCCTCAGACTCCTGTCGCCTGTGTTCTGTTTATTCTCTTATTCCTCTTTATTTGATCTTTTAGCATCTTGTACCACATCCTGCACACATCACTCCTTTACTCTAAACCCCCCCCCCCCCCCCCCCCCCCCCCCTCCGTTTCACCCCCGCGGGTTATTTTGGGGGTAGGAATGTGCCACGTCTCAGATTTTTATGATGTTAAAAGGCCCCCGAGTCTCGGGTTGCAGGAAGACATCACACCTATATATAGTGATGTGGTGAGGAGCTCTGACAGGACCTTAATACCCCCCCCCCCCCCCCCCCCCCCCCCGGGGCTGAATGGGTGAATAATGGAGGGATTCACCATTTAATCGCTTCTGTCAGTACCAGTGTGTTAGCATTAGCATTAGCGCTGGAATAGCGCTGACCGACAGTCTCGACCTACACGTACCGTCCAGTACAGAGGGATTACTGACTTTATTTTATATATATTTATATTTATTCTATACATTTGGACACTTGTGTTTTAGCTTAAAGCTACTTTACACTGTTCTCTGTAGCAGCTCCTTCAATCCAAGCCAAATTTATTAAAATAATTGATTAAAATCATGTTATTAAATGTGCTAACTAATGCTAAAGGTGTTTACCCCGGCATTAATTAACATATATTGTATAATTACATATAGACTGAATTTAGTCGTATCCAATTCCCCTGTACTGCTGCAGACCTCCTCACCTGACCGAGGAGGGTCGTGACTAACACACGCCCCCTCCGACACGTGTGCAGCACCGACCGCTTCTTTTCACCTGCACCAGGGTTCATACGGAGATCCGTATCATGCACGGAGAGTCACACACTGATCTCCATTATCCCCCGTCTCTGTGTAGCACCATCGATCAGCCTGCAGAGGGCGTAACTGGTGCCCGGCCGGTCGTTAGCACAGCTGAGATTCGACCTCACAAGCTCAAGATGTCAGCTAGCGTGTTGTAGCGCTGTGCCACCTGGTACAGATTGAATTATTATGATGTATGTAAACGTATCCAGTCACTGTAGCACCGTCACCTCACAGCAAGAAGGTGGAGCGGTCCGGGTCCTTTCTGTGTGGAGTTTTGCATGTTCTCCTCGTGTCTGCATGCATTTCCTCCTACAGTCCAAAGACCTGCAAGTGAAGTGACCTGGAGATACAACATGATCCTAAGTTGAGTGTGTGTGTTTTGGCGTGATGGTGTGCTGGTGTGTAAGGTCAGAGGTCGCAGTACTGACCCAGTTCCACGCCCCTGATGATGAACTGGTGATGCTGGGACGCTCTGATCTCGGTGTGAGCAGAGTCTCTGGACGCTCATATTTTCCGTGTGAACTGTAAGCTAATCTGGCCGCGCGCGTCTGTACCGTCCCCCGGTCGTACGCGCGGCGGGTCACATGACCAGAGCGGGACTTCCCCTGATCCCGCCGCAGCTGCTGCTGTCGGTCCTGAGGCCGTAAACACGGCGTGAGAGGCGTGAGCGACACGACGAGGCGCTTCAGCAGATCAACGTTCAGGAGTCAGCGGTTCACCGCGGTGCCACCGTCATCACCAACAGCACCCAGGACCTTCCTCATATTGTTTAATTAATGTTCTCATATAAAATCATTGTATTATTCACACTAACACACTAACACACCCTCTGTGTACGGAGTTACAGCAGCTATCAGAGCTCAAAGCACTTTTATCCAAACTGACTTACAGTACTGTGACAGTATACTGTCTGAGCAATTGAGGGCTAAGGGCCTCGCTCAAGGGCCCAACAGTGACAACCTGGTAGTGGTGAGGCTTGAACTACTAACCTTCTGATTACTAGTCCAGTACCTTAACCACTTTTATTTATAACTATTATTATTTATTTATTTATTTATTATTTATTTATTTATTTATTATTTATTATTTTTTGTTTATTTACTTATTGTTATTTATTTATTGTTATTTATTTGTTATTATTTATTTATTTATCATTTATTATTATTTATTTATTTATTTATTATTATTTATTAATTATTTATTATTCTTTATTTATTATTCTTTATTTATTATTTATTATTTATTATTTATTATTTATTATTTATTATTTATTTATTTATTATTTATTTATTTATTTATTTATTTATTTATTATTTATTATTTATTAATTTATTATTTATTTATTTATTTATTTTGCACTTTGGTTCCATTCATGACAGGACAGGTAGTTACTGCTTACACAAGATTCATCAGTTCACAATTTAGTGTCTCCAGTTCACCTCACTTACACGCCTTTGTACTGTGGGAGGAAACCGGAACACCCGGAGGAAACCCACACAGACGCGGGGAGAACATGCAAACCATACAGAAAGGACCTGAACTGCTCCACTTGGGGATCGAACCCAGGACCTTCTTGCTGTGAGGCGACAGTGCTACCCACCGAACCATCAATATAAGTGCATCCCGTTTTAAAAAAGAACCTTTACCACCGCTGAAACACTCTAGCACACCAGAGCTCACATTTCAAACTCATTGTATGGAATCTCAGCTCTGCTACCGGGAGGCTGGGCGCCTACATGAACAACGACTGGCTGTTGTTCATACAGGGAGGGAGCCGGATAGGAAGCTCATAACTGATGCAATTACGACCTCTGCTGGCTGATTGAGTCGAGGAATAATGCTGATCAGGGTGTGTCTCTCCATACACAAAGCTGATCTGCATATGAACTCACCTCGTGGTCAGCACCAGTACAGAGGAAGCATAATGCAGTCGGGTAATTGGATACGACTAAATTGAAAGGAAAATTGGGAGAAAGGAACTTTAGTATAAATAAATACCAGCAGCTCTTAAGTCTGTATGAATGTTTGTAATGTTGAGGTTCTTTGGTGGTGGTTTCCTCTCTGATCGTTCTGGTTCTTGTGCTGCTGTGTCACAGATTCTGCTCTACAGTCAGTTCATGTTGTTCTAAATATTCATCACGAGTACAATCACACTTCACTCGGACCGTCGTCCTTTCACACCCTCGCATTATCACTCCGCCGGAGTCTCCACCACAGCGCCGTCTCACATTCTGCCCGTCTCACTCCAACCTGCTCTTAATTCTCCAGCCTCTCTTTATTTTAGCTCTAATGTAACCATAGCAACAATACACTAATGCATTTCCTCCCAATTTAGTCATATCCATTTCCCCTCTACTGATGTAGACCTGCAGTCCTGATCGAGGAGGGTCGAGACTAAACACACGCCCCCTCCGACACGTGTGCAGTACAGACCGCTTCTTTTCACCTGCACCAGGGTTCATATGGAGATCCGTATAGCGCACAGAGTCTCCACTATCCCCCGTCTCTGTGCAGCGCCATCGATCAGCCAGCAGAGGGAGTAACTGCAGCGGTTATGAGGAATCCCTACAGCCTTTCTGTAAAGCCTCAAATGGTTCTGGGTTCTGTGCGGTTCTGGAATTTAAAAGGTTTTGAGATCTTGGTGGTTCCATTCAAGCTTCTGAGATTGTGGTGGTTCTGGAACTATTACTCAGTGGTTCTGGTTCTTGTGTGGAACCTTGGTGGTTCTGTAACTGTTACTTATATTAGAATTCTGGCTCGTGTTGATCCACCAATCAGAACTCGAGGTGGTGGGATGAAGCTCTTGTGATCTTCAGAAGGTGGTTAATGATCTTCATCACGTCTTCATCACATCTCCAACAGGCGGAGCGTCTGTGTTTCTATTCTCTGTATTTCTATGTGAATAGAAATGAGCGCCTGGTCCTGGTCTCTGCTCTACAGGGTGTGTGGAGGAGATTCTGTGCTCGGTGTTGTTTATCTGCTCTGTGTTGTTGGCGTGAGCGACTGATCCTGAAGATAAACGTGGGTGGCGGGTGAGGAGGGTGAGGAGGGTAAAGACGGGTGTACCAACCTGCTACCCAAACTCACCCACCCACGTACACACACTCACACTCTCACAGGATCATCACACTGCCAATTTACATCCATCTGATGCTGATTATAGAACTGATTCACTCTCTCACTGACTCACTCACTGACTCACTCTGATTCGCTCTGTCTCTCGCTATTGCTCTCTCTCTGATGTGGGGTAGCACTCTCTCTCCCTCTGACTCTCTCTCTCAGATTCACTTTCTTTCTGACTCTTTCTTTCTCTGATTCCCGCTCTCTTGCTTTCTCTCTGACTCTCTCTCTCTCTCTGATACAAGGTAGCACTCTCGCTCTCTCTTCTCTATTTCTCTCTCTCTCTTTTTCTCTCACTCTCTCTCTGATGTGGGGTAGCACTCTTGCTCTCTTTCTCTCTGAATTTCTCTATCTCTAACTCTCGCTCTCTCTCTCTCTGTGATGTGAGGCGGCACTCTCACTATCTCTCTCTGACTCGCTTTCACTCACTCTATCTCGCCTTTTTCTCACTCTCACTCTTTCTCTGATTCCCGCTCTCTTTCTTGCTCTCTCTCTGACTCTCTCTCAGATGTGAGGTAGCTCGCTCGCTATCTCTCTGTTTCTCTTGCTTTTTTCTCACCCATGCTCTTTCTCTATGATTCTCTCTCTCTGATGTGAGGTACCGTTCTCTTTTTCTTTCTCTTTGATTCTTTCTTACTCTTTCCCTTTCTGATGTGGGCTGTCTCTCTCTGTCTCTCTCTCTGATTCCCGCTCTTTCTCGCTTTCTCTTTGACTCTCTCTTTCTAAATCTCTCTGATTTTCTCTCTCTCCCTTTCTGATGTGAGGCAGTGCTCTCGCTCGCTCACTGATTATCTTTCTCTCTCCGATGTGAGGCAGCGCTCTCGCTCTGTTCTTCTCCCCCTCAGTACCGGAGCTGCTGTTGTTGAGGTGAACATGCCTCACCGTCAGGGTTCTATTGCACGTTCTTGTGCTCTGTTTGAGCTCTGAAGCAGGACTGGGTCCGCTGGTACAGGATCCGCTGGTACAGGATCCGCTGGTACAGGATCCGCTGGTACAGGATCCGCTGGTAGAGGATCACTCTTCTTTTGTTCTTCTCTGGTGTTGGACGTGCAGACGCGCTCACATGGTGCTCTCTGACCTGCAGCCGGTTTATTTAGATCCTGAAACAGCAGCAACTTTTTAGTACGATTTATTTTCTCTGAAGCGTAAATGATTGATTTTCCCTCGGAGTGACGGAGAGCGGCTTCATTTCCTGTTCTCAGTGACACCGACTCACATCAACACTGGATCACACGAGCGCTCCTGTCCATACGGTCGGATCAGCACCGGCTCTGATTACAAACCCTCAGCGTACAGAACCGCCGGGTTCCTCCGAACACCAGAGCAGAGCAGGATTCATCCAGACCATGAAAAAGATCTGGTCCAAGAAGCGCCTCCAGGTGAGAAACTCATTACAGACTCACAGCTGCGTCCCATCTATTCTGATCCTGTCGTTTCTGATCTGTGTGATCTAGTGATCTAGTGATCTAGTGTTGTGTTTGCCCCGCCCGTATTCTGTCAAAAAAGTGAGAGCAGATAGATTCAAACATCCAATCAAACGTGTTAATCAAACCAGGAAGATGCAAAAAAGCTTTAAATAGATTCTACATAAGAACCAACCTGCTGCAAAGTCAACTTAATAATCAATAATAATAATAATAATAATATAAATAAATAAATTATTATAAATAAATAAATTAATCACTCATTGTTTTAGTACAATAGGCCACGTTACGATTTATTTTTACGACATATATCACGTTACGACAGTGCACCTATATACAAGCATCGGGAAGGGGGGGGGCACAGCCACCAGGTCTTCGGATCCAGGAGAGTCGGCACCTCCAACATCACCAACTGTATTAAAAACAACTTTACTCTTAAGACCAAGTCAAGGGTTCTAATCTCAGCTGTGCTATCAGCCGGTCAGGCGTCTGCTTTAATATGATTGGCTAATTTCTGGAGGTGGAGTGTGTGGCTGAAACAGCCGGGCTATTAGGATGTGCACTTGTCTTGTCGG
>NC_085999.1:347500-415000 GCF_030014385.1 Trichomycterus rosablanca
TAAAGTTCCGTCTCCAGATTCTCTCTCCTCATTCTCACCGTCGCCCGTCTCATCCGTAACACCACTTTTATTCATCAGATCAGATTTATTTACCGTCTCGTTTCTCCTCCACAGACTCCGAAACCACCGAAGACGAAGCAGCCGAACCGCAGATGGAGGCCAAAGGAGGATGCAGAGGCGCTTCGGATGAAGCCTCCCAGCGAGTCCCGACAGGTAATTACAAATAAATAAATGAATAAATAAATAAAATAAAAAAGGATAATAAAAATGAAAAATTAAATTACAAATAAATAAATGAATGAATTAATAAAAAAATAAAATAAAAAAACATTAATTCAAAGTTAATGAATAAGTAATTAATTAAATAAATGAATGAATAAATAAATAAAATTTAAAATAATAAAACTTAAAAATTAAATTAAAAATAAATAAATAAATGAATGAATACAATTTAAAAAATAATACAAATAAAACAAATAAATTTAAAATAAATTAATAAATAATTAAATAAATGCATAAATACAAAAAATAAAGAAATTCATAAATAAATAAAATAAAAATAAACATTAAAAAAGGAATAAATAAATAAATTAATACAAATAAATAAATAAAAATAATAACAATTTAAAAATGTAAAAATAAATAATTAAATAATTAAATAATTATTTAAATAAATAAATAAATAATCCAATTTAAAAACAAATTAATAAATAATTAAATAAATGCAAAAATAAATAAAATAAAAATGATAAAAATAAACATTTAAAAATAAAAACAAATTAATAAATAATTAAATAAATGAATAAATAAATACAGAAAGAAAATAATAAACATTAAAAAAATAATACAAATTAAAAATTAAATAAAAATAAATTAATAAATAATTAAGTGAATGAATACATAAATAAATAAATAAATAAATAAATAAATAAAAACAATAAAAATGACATTTAAAATAAATTAATAAGTAATTAAATAATTAATAAAATTTAAAATAATAAAACTTAAAAATTAAATTAAAAATACATGAATACATAAATTAAATTAAAAACATTACAAAAACAAAATTACAATTTTAATTAAAATATTGTATTTGTTATTAATTTGTATTTTGTACTAAAGTGAAAATGTAAAACATCTATTTTGTAAACTGTACAAATTCCCACAGTGCTGCAGATTCTGGTTCTGCTGCTCTCAGAAGAGTTAAAATCTCTCAGCAGTGAGAGGATTATTCTGCTGCTCTGTTCGGTTCCTCCTCGGTTCCTCTTCGGTTCCTTTTCGGTTCCTCCTCGGTTCCTCTGCCAGATCTCGGCACTGCTGCTCTCTGCATCCATTACTGTGTGTAATCTGAGTAAAGCTCCCAGCAGCCCCCGAGCCGAGGATGTGGGAGTGGATTTAGGGATTCGAGGAGCTTTTAGATGGAACAGATCTTTCCTTACAGCTTCAGACTGACTGCACATCCACTATCTGAGCAAAAATATGTGGACGCCCCCAAATTACTGAGTTCTGCTGTAGGACATGGTTGATCTGGTGTTATAAATGTGGGTTCGATTTCAGTTCTGTTCACCGCCGAGACTTTCTCCTTTCTCCTATTGTTAGGATTAGGATGATAGCTGGATGGGAGGTGGAGATGTTGGTATGTATTGATGTTGGTGCAGCTGAAGGTTTCTTGGTTCAATATTTTGCTGGTTAAGCTGGAATGGATCTTCTGCTGAGGAACACGGTTCACCTCACAGCCTTCAGGGAATCCCTGCTAACAACGATCCACCTTCTTCTTCTCTTAAGGCTCAGAAAATGTCTAAACGAATGTGATACAAAGACTGAAATCAAGGTTCCACCTTTATGGACGGTTTATTTATTTATTAGAGTAATATAAAGGTTTTATTTAATATTAGAACCTGAATTCTGAGTGACTTAGTCAATCAATCAGCCATTAAAAATGCTTTTTCACACCTATTGCTCTCATAAGTGCTGTAGTGACGCCCTCTGCTGGCTGATCGATGGTGCTGCACCGTCGGGGGAGACGGGGGATAATGGAGATCAGTGCATGGCTCTTTGCGTGCGATACAGATCTCTGTATAAACACTGGTGCAGGTAAAAGGAAGTGGTTGGTACTGCACACGTGTCAGAGGAGGCAGTAGAGAGGAAATGGATTATGAGAATTGGATATGACCATAATAACAGGTTTCTCAGTGTTTGGAACACTTACCCATTTACTCTGTTTCTCTCTCCTGCAGGTGGACGGATGATGGACGTGGCGTCTGATGCCGGCGAGAACACGCCCGCCGAGAGAGAGGCGCCGTCACCGGGACTCAGAGCGGCGGGGCCACAGGCCACCAGGCAAGCAGCCGGCCGGGAGCCCACGGCCACCATCATCAGGCACCTAGGGGTCGAGCCACTGATCCGGGCGTCAAGGGCCGATCTATCGAGGCCGGTGTGGGGGTCAGAGGAAAGTGTGTCTATAGCCGGTGATTACTACGGTAGCACCTTCAGTCTTTACAGAGGGAGGACGTACTCTGTCCCCCTGTAACTGTACCCAAACATTCCGGAACACTAACGATTAAAAACCCCCAAATAAATAAATAATAAATAGATTTTTAAAAAAGCAGCAAATTAATAATAAATTTATTATTTCATCACAGTACGTTTCAGAGCTTTTACACAAAAATCTTCAGTTTGATTAATTTAGTTTTAGTTTCATGTTTATCCATTCCATTTTATTTTACTCATACGGCGGACGACTTTATTACAAGCAGCAGCGTGTAGCTAAAACATCACAGAAACAACACACAGCTTAGCAATTAATGCTTAATATCATGTTCACCACTGTAAAATTATCCATAACTGACTGGATACTCGTAAACTTAGCAAACTGAGTTCCGGAGCAATAAATCATTTCTACTATTTTCTAAAAATGGTCCTGCAGGATACACATTAATATTTCAATAAAACGAGGTTTAAGCAGTTCTGGAACACGGGGTCTGTGTGAGAACCTATCGACCCGCCCTGCTCCCTCAGTAGAGAGGATTCTAATCAGACCTGGAGCTCATAATCAGATTATTTAGACGATCTACTTATACAGAGATGCACCCATTACATCACCACAGGTTTAGCTTACTAAGCTAACACAGTTACCGCTAGCACGCCAGCTAACGTCTCCCTCCGTGTACCGAAAACGCTTCAACTCTCCCTGACGCCCCAATTTACAAATAAACCCACTCGTATAATCACACCTTTATACAGATTACACATCAATGAGAATTTATTTACATGTGAAAGGAACTCTGTTGGTTGCTCCGCATTATATTCGTCCACCATGTTTGGAGTTTTTGTGATTAAAGTCGTGCCGCACTGAATGCTGGGATTGATCTTCAGCACTGAGCACAGACCCTTTCCTCTATTTATTTGTTTGATAAGCAGTTTCTGGATTTTTTTATAATTAAAGCAAATGAATAAAGACAGGCTGATCCTGGTCCTGATCCTGATCCTGGTCCTGATCCTGGTCCTGATCCTGGTTCTGGTCCTGGTTCTGATCCTGGTCCTGATCCTGATCCTGATCCTGGTTCTGGTCCTGGTTCTGTCTAAAGCTTAAACGTGCTACACCAGGAACAGTTAATAAGTATTAACGTTTATTTACAAGCCTCGTCTTTATTATATTAGGAGTTTATAATCCTGTCTTATACGTGAACTAGATTATTAACGTTTGTGTTCAAAATCAGATCCAAACAGAGTAAAATAAAAAAAGTTAAAAAATGAAATTAGATGCTAATATTTAACGCTTCACCACCTCGTTTAAGCTCAGTTTTCTTCTCCGCTTCATTTAATTCTATTTTGCTTTAGTTCATACTTTCCTTTCACCCCCCCCACATTGTCCATAAACAAACTCTTTTGAGTTTTATATTCTTTATATTATTATTATTTTACTCACACAACAATCGATGTAGAACGATCCGACCCGCTCGCTGTGGTTGTATTGATTTGCATCATGTTGTTGGTGTGAGGTGCTATCGACCCTTCAGGTTCCCCCTGATTTCTCTGCATGATTGTTTGATGAGTTCAGCATGAGTCCCTGCATCTGATTTTTATTAGTGTTTTAATAAAACATGGGTTCATACAGAGATCCGTATCATGTATGGAGAGTCAGGCACTGATCTCTATTATCCCTCGTCTCTGTGCAGCACCATCGATCAGCCAGCAGGGGGAGTAACTGCAGCAGTTATGAGGAATCCCCTCTGTTATGCCCTCTGCTGGCTGATCGATGGCGCTGCACTCAGACCCTCAGATGAGCCGATTCTCATCCATTTAGGTGCGCTTGCATTAATTAAGAATAAATATTATATACAGTACAGGCCAAAAGTTTGGACACACCAGCCAAAAGTTTGGACACACCTTCTCTTCAATGTTTTTTCTTGATTATTTTTATTTTCTACATTGTAGATTAATACTGAAGACATCCAAACTATGAAGAATTATGTAGTGAACCAAAAAGTGTTAAACAAACCAGAATATGTTTTATATTTTACCAACTCTACCTCTGCACAACCCAACTGATGGTCTCAAACACATTAAAAAAGCAACAAATTCCAAAAATTCACTCTAGACAAGGCACAAACATTCATTGAAAACCATTCCAGGTGGAAACCTAATAAAGCTGGTTGAGAAAATTTCAAAGAGTGTGCAAATCTGTCATTAAAGCAAAAGATGGCTACTTTGAAGAATCTAAAATATAAAACATATTCTGGTTTGTTTAACACTTTTTTGTTTACTACATAATTCCATATGTGTTCCTTCATAGTTTGGATGTCTTTAGTATTAATCTACAATGTAGAAAATTTTAAAAAATTAAAAGAAACCACAGGAATGAGAAGGTGTGTCCAAACTTTTGGCCTGTACTGTATATATTTATATTTTAAAGATCTAGAAGTGCACACGCCCTTAGTGCTGTTAGAAAATACGATTTTGTCTCTAAGCTGTGGACGAACTCTTTCCTTTGGTCCTTCTCTAGAACAGGACAGTTAATTTTTTGGAGCCCAGAGATTCCAGAACTGTAATAATTCATCGTCATGGTCAGTGTTTGTCTGTTAGGATTTTAATGACGATCGGACAACTTTAATAACAATCAGACCACCTTAAGAGTGATCAGACCACCTTAAGAGTGATCAGACCACCTTAAGAGTGATCAGACCACTTTAATAACAATCAGACCACCTTAATAACCACCTTATTAGTGCAGACAGGCACGTGATTAAAAGTATATTTATTATAATTAGATGTTTGTTTATCATCAGGCCTCAGTGGTGCAGTAGGTGGTGCAGTAGGTGGTGCAGGTGCAGTAGGTGGTGCAGGTGCATTAGGTGGTGCAGTAGGTGGTGCAGGTGCATTAGGTGGTGCAGTAGGTGGTGCAGGTGCATTAGGTGGTGCAGGTACATTAGGTGGTACAGTAGGTGGTGCAGTAGGTGGTGCAGGTGCAGTAGGTGGTGCAGTAGGTGGTGCAGTAGGTGGTGCAGGTGCAGTAGGTGGTGCAGGTGCAGTTGGTGGTACAGTAGGTGGCATAGTAGGTGGTGCAGGTGCAGTAGGTGGTACAGTAAATGGTGCAGTAGGTGGTGCAGGTGCAGTAGGTGGTACAGTAGGTGGTGTGAGTGCTGCACAGCACCAGGGTCTGTAGGGATCTGGGTTTAAACCTGGCCTTTAGTCCCAGTATTTAAAGACTTTTACTCTCGGTCTGTCTGGGTTTGTTTATTTATTTTAGTTTATTAGCGTCTGTGGTTACTGAAGAAAGACATTTTCATAATAAAAGTCATCGTTAATAATTGTGGAATAAATCACAGCCCACTGATCCACTCAGGTCCCGACAGGTCACTGCATGCTCGTGTTCCTGCATGATCCAGACTCTGGTTGGTTGATGATGTTCTGACACTGGATATCCAAAAGAACGTGGAAGTATTTGCAGGCTGAGAAGGAAGCTCATGCTAGCACCCTGCAGGACGGTTAGGTGTCGTGATCATTTAGCTGAAATGAAGCGGTTCCTTCTCAGCGTGCAGTGACCTGGACTCTCTTGGATGTCCGGTGGTGCACGGTGGTCTAGTCCAGTGTTTTTGGAAGGAAAAGGATGTCAGGTTCCATTTATTCCTCTTTCACTAAAACGTTTCAATTTGGTTTTACTGTGATGAAAGATAAATGTTTATCTGGCAGCAGCATCAGAGACTCGCTGTCCATCGTCACCCCAGAACTGATTTTAATAAAGTTTCTTTTCTTTTATGTTTCAAACCCATTTTAAACAGTTTTGAGAACAAATAAATAAACTTTAAAGATTATCCAGCATCTTTTCTGCTCGTTTATCCTCTTATTATGAGGTTGTCAAGTACTGAGCCGCACCTTATACCCTACGTCCAACAAAATCAATCTTTCTGGTCCCCTGTGTTCTTCCAAACCTCTGGGCTCCTCCTCATTATTAACCTGATCATCTAACCGAGCATTTCCATCGATCACCTTCTTTCAGGAGCCAATCTGACGAGTTCCTGAGGAGATCTCCCTCACAAGTTCTCCCTCCCCCGTCCCCCAAACTAGTCCGTTTGTCCACCTCTCCCATGTTCGGCCGTCCTGGTTCGGGCCCCCCCACACCCCTGAGCCCACGCAAGAGAGCCGTAGTGCCCACTGAGTACCAGGACACGGTCCCGGGAGAGTTCGAGGAGAAGATTAAACAACCCAAGTCTTCAGCCATGTCTCAGAGCAGTGCCCAGGACTCTCGACCCCAGACCCCCGTCAGCGAGTACTCCCGGAAGGACCTGACCTCTCGGCCCTCGCCCAAACTTACACGCGCCAGCTCCAAACTCTTCGAAAGGGTGCGAGTGTTTGAAGAGCGCCGGAAAAGCATCGACAATCCTGAGGGCTCCATCTCCGGACGCTCCTGGGCTGGGTTCCACAGAGCTTCTTCCGTCGACTCTGATGACGGAGGAAGTCGACTGGGCATCTCAAGAGAGAGCTCCAAAGAGGATCTTCACGAAGCTCTAAAAGCAGATGCCGAGCAGCGAAGGTCTTCATTCAGGCACAGGGCTTCTTCTCTAGACGACCGACCCCGCTACTCCCAGAAGGTGCAAGACATTGAGACCAAGTTTACAGAGGAGCTTCAGCGCATCAAGAAACTTGTGGGCAAACCACACATGAAGAAGTCTTTCTCAACTGAGCAGCTCTCGACTAGTCACAGAGGCAGGTCACCCATGAGGAAACTAGAACCCATCCCACCTCAGGTTCTTCAGAAGCTTCAGGACAGGGAGCGGGCTCAGCAGGAAAAAGAGAAGAGGGAGCAACAGCAAACCAAGAGTCTTCCCATGCCGAAATCATCTCCAGGACAGACGACTCGACAGCACCAGAAGGAATCGTCACCAGAGAAGAAAGTTCTGCAGGACCGATCACCTGCGACATCTAGAAAGGTTAATTGTGCTCCAGAAGGTATGTCTCAATCTGATTTACCTGGACAAAGATCTCCAAGACTATTAGGCAGACCTAGTCCAACTGGCGAGAGCCCTCGAAGATCTCCGACTGTGGAGGTTCTCTCCATGGCTGAGGAGCGTCCACGGTCACCTCATCACACAGCGAGAGCAGAGTCTCCGTCCAGGACTGTCCTGGATATGACATTACGAAAGGTAGAACCCAGACCTGCCAGCCCGCTTGTAAAGAGAGTAGCCTGTGTCCAGGACGTCTCCCCGATCCACACTGAGAACGAGTCTGCACAGAGAAAGTCGCCCATCGAGCTCACACTGAGGAAGCTGGAGAGAAGACCTGAAAGTCCTCTGGTGCAGAGAGAGATGGTAGCAATAAAAGAGCTTCCTGTCCAGTCGTCTCCCAAACGTCCCAGAGTTCTGGTGTCCTCCTGCGATGAAGAGAAGATGCTGGTGGACGTGACTCCATTATCTCCAGCAGCTAAGCTCACTATCCCTCAGATTGTGGTTGAGGACGAGCCCATGGAGACAGACGTGCCATCAGCTCAACCGAGCGAGATATCAAGCCCCCGCCCCAGCCCCACCAAAGAGGAGCGACCGCAGAAACCAAGAGGACGAGGACGCAAACAGAGACCCATGTCTCCTGAACTCGGTTGGTGGATTATATTTATATACAAATATTACACATTTCACTGGAGGTTTATACAATATATACACTATATAGACAAAAGTATTGGGACGCCCCTCATAATGACTGAATTCACGTGTTTTAGCCACAACAGTCACTCACAGCTATAATAAATCAGTGATATAAGAAATTTATTTATGTAATGTAATATATGATTGGCTTCCAACTCACACGGTTCTAACTCCATTCTTCTGATTTCCCAGAATCCTCGGACGATTCGTACGTGTCAGCAGAAGAGGACCCCCTGGAGGCCCCTGTGTTTGAATTCCCTCTTCAGGACACGGTGGCATCGTCCGGGTCTGAAGTGCTTCTGAAGTGCATCATTTCAGGAAACCCCATTCCTGAAGGTTGTTTATTATTATTATTATTATTATTATTATTATTATTATTATTAATATTATTATTATTATTAATTATTATTATTATTATTATTATTATTATTTATTTATTTATATTAATAATTTTATTATTATTGTTATTATTTATTGTTATTATTTATTTAGTATGTATTATTTATTACTATTATCATTGTTAGTTATTATTATTATTTTATCATCATCATTATTATTATTATTATTATTAATATTGTTAGTTATTATTATTAGTTGTTATTATTTATTTTTATCATTGTTTATTATTACTAGTATTGTATTATATTTATACTTTTTATTACTTTTATTATTTGTTATTTTTATTATTAATCTGATTTATTATTATTATTATTATCATTATTTATTATTATTTTTTTCTGTTATTATTATTATCATTCTTTTTTATTATTTTATCATTACTATTATAATTTGTTATTTTTATCATCCATTATTATTATTTATTATTAATTTTATTATTAATTTTATTATTTATTATTATTATTTACTATTATTATTATTATTAATTATTATTATTATTATTATTATTATATCGCAGCTTCTGACTGTGACAGTTTCAGTAGAATCTGAGCTACTGATTTACAATCTTAATGATAAACATGATTAATAATCAAACTAAATACACTGAGCTGTTGTTTTATATATTTAGTGACGTGGATGAAGAACAGCGTGGAGATAAAGAGCAGCCCCACACATGTGGTGAAGGTGGAGGGTGAAAGACACTCACTTCTTATTAAATGGGCGAAGCTGAGTGATGCTGGTTCCTACAACGTTACAGCTACCAACGAGGTGGGCGTGGTCTCCTGCAGTGCCGCCCTCTCCATCAAACCAGGTGAGAGTTTTACTACCTGTCTGCTCTGTCAACCTGAAAGAGACTTTATTCTGATACGAACATTTCCATTAATTATACAAAACCACATCTGGTTCATTCTCTTTATTCTGTATTTAATTGATAAACCTGGATGATCTGATCGGGTGAGGGAATCATGATCGGGTATAGAAAGGATCCACCTGGATCAGGATCAGTCTGTACAAGCAATGATGGGGCGTGGCTCACCACTGTGTCCCATACTTCATCAGAGAATCAATCTTTCACCATCTACTGTACATGATATTGAGGAAGGATTCAGGGAATTTAAGGAATGGAAACCACTGTTGAATGTTGAATTAGTGTCCTCAGTTCCTCATTAATATGAACGCTGATGGAACACGGGGGGAGGGGGGGGGGGACACGCACTCTTCCTGACTTGTGTCAGGAATGTGTTTCTATTTCCAAACTACAAGGAACCCACTGGGGTGGGTGTGGGGGTGTAATTCCTGATCTTTGTACCAGGGTTTGAACTGTAGAACATGTAGGGTATCTGGTGGTACGTGTGTATTTGTGTTTGGATACAGAAACGATGTGGAAGAGCCGTGAATCCTCATGAGAGTGAAAGAGCCCAGAGCTTAGTGTTTGTAGGGGGGGGGGTGTGGGGGGGGGGGGTGTTTGTACATTGTGAGATTCTGAAAGTGGTTTTTTTTGGCGCCTCCTGTTATTTCAGTGAGTCACTTCATCAGCCCACCATGCTGCAGGATCTCAGTGATCTGCTCCACGCTGGTGATGGATTCATCGTTACTCACCGACTGTGTTTGTACATCTAGTTCTACTGAGAATAGAAACGAGAAACATTCATATCAGAACACACACACAGGATTATTATAGAACTTATACACCCATCATAACATTATGACCACCTCCTTGTTTCTACACTCACTGTCCGTTTTATCAGCTCCACTTACCATATAGAACATATAGAACAACACACATTAGTGTGTGTTGTGCTGGTATGAGTGGATCAGACACAGCAGCGCTGCTGGAGTTTTTAAATACCGTGTCCACTCACTGTCCACTTTATTAGACACTCCTACCTAGTCGGTCCACCTTGTAGATGTAAAGTCAGAGACGATCGCTCATCTATTGCTGCTGTTTGAGTCGCTCATCTTCTACACCTTCATCAGTGGTCACAGGACGCTGCCCACGGGGCGCTGTTGGCTGGATATTTTTGGTTGGTGGACTATTCTCAGTCCAGCAGTGACAGTGAGGTGTTTAAAAACTCCAGCAGCGCTGCTGTGTCTGATCCACTCATACCAGCACAACACACACTAACACACCACCACCATGTCAGTGTCACTGCAGCGCTGAGAATCATCCACCACCTAAATAATACCTGCTCTGTGAGGGTCCTGTGGTAGTCCTGACCATTGAAGAACAGAGTGAAAGGGGGTAACAAAGCATGTAGAGAAACAGATGGACTACAGTCAGTAATTGTAAAACTACAAAGTGCTTCTATATGGTAAGTGGAGCTGATAAAATGGACAGTGAGTGTAGAAACAAGGAGGTGGTTTTAATGTTATGGCTGATCGGTGTGTATATATATATATATATACTGTATATAGTATATTTATGTTATTAGTTACAGATCCAGGACGTTTTGAGTAGGTAGATAACTGAATGATGTTTGATGACATTATTATTCATCTCGTCTATCCATGATGATCTCGGTTGCTGTTGGAGCTGCTCAGATCTTCACGCTTTTCCATTTTTTCTGCCTCAGACGCATAAACAGCAGAAACCGCCGTTATAACAGGATCCTGATGTTCACGTCACCTGTTGATGCTTTTAAACTTACGGCTGAGCGTCGTACGTACAGATCCTCTTTCATTTTTTAATTTTTTAATCCATTTTTCTCCTGATTTAGCGTTAGTCAATTTGTCCTCCGCTGCTGAGAGAGACCCGATTGTATCCGAGGAGAGCACGTCGCTGTACACGCCTCTTCTGACCGTGCATTCTGCAAAGGCGTCTCTTCTGTTAGTCAGGGTCCTTACACAGCGTATGAAGACCCACCCACATATAGTCCGGTCCCCGGTGGCCAATTAGTATTTGCTGCAGGCACTGCCAATTATGCCCGCTAGATGGCGCCCAGCCGACCGGTGGCAACACTGAGTTTCGAACCAGGGAGTTCAGAATCTCAGCGCTGGTGTGCTAGTGGAAGATCTCGCCGCACCACCTGGGTGCCCAGCTCCTCTTTCTTAAACATTATATACATTTGTCTGGTCCCCGTCAGGTAGGGGATAAGAACCTACCCCAAGTAGAGAAGTTCAAGTATCTTGGGGTCTTGTTCATGAGTGACAGGACGAGGGGTCGTGAGAAGGACTGTCGGTAATAATGCTGTGCCTACCAGATTTTACCTACTTTTACCTGCCTACTCAATTTACTTGTTGTTCTATGTCCCCACTCGTCTCCTATAGTCACGATTTTTGGGTAATGACACATGCAACCTACATGAGTTTTTCTTCAGGGGGTTGCTGGACGTACCCTTCAGAGTAGAACCTGCTGCTCCTTCACATGGAGAGGAGCCAGTTGAGGTGGTTCGGTTATCTGATAAGGACTCCTGAGTGCCTCCTGCTGGAAGTATACTAGGACCAGCATGACAACGCCTGGGGATCCCACCAGAGGTGCTGGTCGAAGTGCCACCGTGACTCTGAATGGACGAGCAGAAAATATGATGATGATGATGATTTGACACACATGGTTGCCAGGTTTAACAAAAATACCCACCCATGTCTGTCTAAACGCCTTTGAATTGATAAAACAGTAATATTATTAGATTAACAGATGATTTTATTTTATTTTATTTTATAGAGGACGCTCCTCCCTTTTCCTCTGATTTGCATCCATGACTGACTGATGCAGAACCAAGAATCATAGAAACCTGGAATCATTATTAAAACCACACTGCTTGTTTCATGACGTGCACCTCCGTGTTTGCTTTGCTTTCTCGCTCTTTTGCTTTTTTTTTTTTATTGCCCCCCCCCCCCCACCCACCCCATCCCAAAAACGCTCCGTAACCTCAACACTTTTTGCATCAGTTACCATAGCAACCGGGGGAGTAAATTGAACCTATGAATTCTTAACGGCGTCTCATCACCCTCCAGATGAAATCTCCAACCCGGCGGGTACGAATAAAAAAAATAATAATAAAAATAAATAAAAAATAAATAAAAATCCCACCAAGTCTCTAAAGCGTGTTTAGTTCAGTGTGGATGATCTGAGGCATCATTTAAATAATACTCCTACATGCAAACTCTCATGATTAAACTACAGCAATAATTTATTATATACCAATTATAGAAAATATAAAGATGTAACATACATGCTGCAGTGTGTTTTTATTATGAGTTTATTGTAATGGAATAGAATCACAATTTTGCGAGTGACGGCCCCATCCTACAGTACAGCAGAGAAACTGATAAGAAGTGGAAGGAGGGGTCGGGTAACATGTGGGTGCAAACATCCCTCCCGGATGGGATGATGGGTAATATATATATACTGTATATACACACACAGTCAGATAGAATTTGGGACTTTCAGCCGTGTCATTTGTCCACATATTTAATCCAGAACAGTTTTTACGCCGGGCCCTCTATCTGACCGACCCTCATATTTATAGGGGTTTGGGACCTGCACTGATGTGTCCCCACGATGCCTAGGTCCATGTAACCCCCATGCGTTTTGAACTAGAGGTGAAATACAAATCGGGGAACTGGATATGACCACATTGGGAGGAAAATGAAGGGTAAGGGGTATTCACTGTTGAGCATTTTGGGTTGAGAACACCTGATATACCGTTTTTTGGGAAACTGGCATGCTGACATTTTTCCCAGCACATTTTGATTTACTGGTTTAACTGGGAGGTGTGGTGTGGTGTCCAGAACTCCATATGCAGTTCACAGGTATAACCAGTACTGGACCTCATCACCCCCAAACACTGACCATCATGCGGTGGGATAAACGACCAGTATACTGACTTACACAGGACAACATTTAGAATTAAAATGTTTTATTATTTTACTGAGTAAATTCTCTACAGATAAAGACGTGTGTGTACTTTTATCAACAATCCACTACAGACTGTTATTGAAATATTTAAACATAATTTTATAATAATAATAACTATATAATAAGTGTTCATATAGAAATATAGAAATTAGGAGTTTATTATTTTTTAATTATTTATTTATTATTACTAATTTATTTTTTTTATTTATATATTAATGTATTTATTTATTTGTTATTTATTATTTATTTATTTATGCATTTATTTTTTATTTATGTATTAATGTATTTTTATTTATCATTTATTTATTTATGTATTCATGTATTTATTTATTTATCATTTATTTATTTATGTATTCATGTATTTATTTATTTATCATTTATTTATTTATGTATTCATGTATTTATTTATTTATCATTTATTTGTTAATTTATGTATTTTTTTATTTTTTTATTTTTTTTATTTGTCATTTATTTATCATTTATTTATGTATTTATTTATTTGTTATTTATTCATTATTTATTTATTTATTTATTTGTTTTTTATTTATTTATTATTCATTTAACATTTATTTATTATTTATTTAAAATGTATTTATGTATTTATTCAGTTAGTTAGTTATCCTGATTGTAAGGTGACAGGGCCCTTAGTTGCAGGTTCCAAGTTCAGGTTCAATGTCAAACACTGTCACGACTGATTTAGACACAGGAGAACATACCAAACTCTGCACAGAAAGGACCAGGGAATCAAACCCAGGACCTTCTCTCTGTGAGGCTGCACTATGGGTGTAGGATCAGCTGTAAAGAACAGGTGTTACAGATGCACCTGATCCAGTTTGATCTATAAAATATTGTAAATAATTCGTGGTGAGGAGGAGCGACCCCTGAGGGCCTCGGACCCCCCGCAGATCCTCCAGCTCCACGAGGACGTGATGAAACCACGCCGTATTCTCTCTGCCGGCTCTGAACCACCTACTGTCATGTATAAATAGTACAGTTGCTATGTGAGACGTCATAGCCGCGTCCTCTTTTAAATTAGCACCTTATAGGAAGCGGGAGGAGGACGCTGGTGCACCGTCTCTCTGTGTGGGTGTGCATGCATCTCACTGCACTCACACATTCAGCTAATCACAACCAATCAGAGAAAAAGAACAGATCTATTTAATCCAGGTTAATAATCCTGTTATAACGAGACACAAACCACGACCGAGCGCTAATAATGTCAGGATTCATTCAGCAGCTCTGTGTTCTGCTTTTATACAACCATAAAGTATCAGGACGGGTGAGAAACTCATGTTTTTATCTTAAATTCATCTGATATTTAATATTGAAGAAACAAACTAGCTTTATTTCTGTTCTGTTTGTATTTTCTGATCTGAAAGAAAGAAAGAAAGATATCCTTTATTTGTCATATATACATATACAGATGTACAGTACAATGAAATTCTTTCTTCGCATATCCCAGCTGGTGTTGGAAGCTGGGGTCAGAGCGCAGGGTCAGCCAACTTACGGCGCCCCTGGAGCAGACAGGGTTAAGGGCCTTGCTCAAGGACCCAACAGTGGCTACATAGCAGAGCCAGGATTTGAACCGCCAATCTTCCGGTTGATAGCCCAAAGCCCTACCCACTAGGCTACCACAGGCCCATCTGTGTTGGGATGCTGCTGGACCTTATTCTAGTAATCCTGTTCCAGAGTGATAATCACTTTTATATTTACAGATACACACACTACACACACTACACACACATGGTACGTTTGTGAGGAACACGGTACACAAGGATCACGTCATGCTCGAGCGTTCTAGATCATTCTGTAGTCTCATTTAACTTCATGGCCTCTGAATCCCTTGTTGATGGTTCTGAGCTCTTTGGGCTCATTTCCCGGGCCGGTTTGTCTGCATTTACTGAAAGTACATGGAACACTAGTCGCTTGGCCTAGGACACTTTTTGCTGAGAAAGATCAATAGGTGTGGCTGTCCACAGCCAAGCAAGCTTTACATCATCACTGGGGCTGCAGCACAGAACAGAAGATGCTCGTAAAAGTCGTTTAGTCGTTTAGGAACAGAAAATTCCTGCAGAAATCACTGAAGTTCGGAGATCCTCATGGCGTACGTGCTGCTTCCAGCCACTCTTAGTTTTAAAATTAAAACGTAAAAAATTTTAACATTTTCCCTAAATTTGAGAGTTTAGATGCTATAAAACAAAACTACTTCACACAGTCTCTGCTCTAGTTTATAGTTTTACAATTACAGCATTTAGGAGACGCTTTTATCCAAAACTGACTTACATTACAGTTACAGTATACAGTCTGAGCAATTGAGGGTTAAGGGCCTTGCTCAAGGGCCCAACAGCAGCAACCTGGCAGTGGTGAGGCTTGAACCAGCGACCTTTGGATTACTAGTCCAGTACCTTAACCACTAGGCTACAGACTGCTACAGTTTTCCTAGATCACTCGATTGATTACTTTATTGATTCCAAACATAAATATGTTTGAGTTGTAGTTTAGATGTTTTTGTTCCCCACAGACGCCCACACGCTCACACTGAGAGCAGATTCAGCAACATGAGGGTCATTTTATCCACGAGCACCGTCAGCGCTGAAGCCGTTTCATTTTACTGAGTTTAATTAGACTTTTATGGTTCTGTTCTCTCAGAAATGTTTAGCACGTTCTCCTCAGGATTCTGAATTTCACACCTCGCTGAGCTCATCAGGCTAAAACCAGAAGCAGTTCAGCTGAATTAGTGATAAAAGAAGTGGAATAATTACTGACCTGCAGAAGGTCGAGCAGGATTCTGAGGAACGTGAGGAGGGAATATAAAGCAGCTGGATGTACAGTATATACTGTATATATATACAGTGTATCACAAAAGTGAGTACACCCCTCACATTTCTGCAAATATTTCATTATATCTTTTCATGGGACAACACTATAGACATGAAACTTGGATATAAGTTAGAGTAGTCAGTGTACAGCTTGTATAGTAGTGTAGATTTACTGTCTTCTGAAAATAACTCAACACACAGCCATTAATGTCTAAATAGCTGGCAACATAAGTGAGTACACCCCACAGTGAACATGTCCAAATTGTGCCCAAATGTGTCGTTGTCCCTCCCTGGTGTCATGTGTCAAGGTCCCAGGTGTAAATGGGGAGCAGGGCTGTTAAATTTGGTGTTTTGGGTACAATTCTCTCATACTGGCCACTGGATATTCAACATGGCACCTCATGGCAAAGAACTCTCTGAGGATGTGAGAAATAGAATTGTTGCTCTCCACAAAGATGGCCTGGGCTATAAGAAGATTGCTAACACCCTGAAACTAAGCTACAGCATGGTGGCCAAGGTCATACAGCGGTTTTCCAGGACAGGTTCCACTCGGAACAGGCTTCGCCAGGGTCAACCAAAGAAGTTGAGTCCACGTGTTCGGCGTCATATCCAGAGGTTGGCTTTAAAAAATAGACACATGAGTGCTGCCAGCATTGCTGCAGAGGTTGAAGACGTGGGAGGTCAGCCTGTCAGTGCTCAGACCATACGCCGCACACTGCATCAACTCGGTCTGCATGGTCATCATCCCAGAAGGAAGCTGACGCACAAGAAAGCCCGCAAACAGTTTGCTGAAGACAAGCAGTCCAAGAACATGGATTACTGGAATGCCCTGTGGTCTGACGAGACCAAGATAAACTTGTTTGGCTCAGATGGTGTCCAGCATGTGTGGCGGCGCCCTGGTGAGAAGTACCAAGACAACTGTATCTTGCCTACAGTCAAGCATGGTGGTGGTAGCATCATGGTCTTGGGCTGCATGAGTGTTGCTGGCACTGGGGAGCTGCAGTTCATTGAGGGAAACATGAATTCCAACATGTACTGTGACATTCTGAAACAGAGCATGATCCCCTCCCCTCGAAAACTGGGCCTCATGGCAGTTTTCCAACAGGATAACGACCCCAAACACAACCTCCAAGATGACAACTGCCTTGCTGAGGAAGCTGAAGGTAAAGGTGATGGACTAAACCCAATTGAGCACCTGTGGCGCATCCTCAAGTGGAAGGTGGAGGAGTTCAAGGTGTCTAACATCCACCAGCTCCGTGATGTCATCATGGAGGAGTGGAAGAGGATTCCAGTAGCAACCTGTGCAGCTCTGGTGAATTCCATGCCCAGGAGGGTTAAGGCAGTGCTGGATAATAATGGTGGTCACACAAAATATTGACACTTTGGGCACAATTTGGACATGTTCACTGTGGGGTGTACTCACTTATGTTGCCAGCTATTTAGACATTAATGGCTGTGTGTTGAGTTATTTTCAGAAGACAGTAAATCTACACTGCTATACAAGCTGTACACTGACTACTCTAAGTTATATCCAAGTTTCATGTCTATAGTGTTGTCCCATGAAAAGATATAATGAAATATTTGCAGAAATGTGAGGGGTGTACTCACTTTTGTGATACACTGTATATATGTGTGTGTGTGTGTGTGTGTGTGTGTGTGTGTATACTGTATATAGTCCATTACAGAAATGTTATAAAATATTACAGTAAGATAGGAATACTCCTGTAGTCACTGCCACTGTACACTTTATCCTGGTCAGGGTCACAGTGGGTCAGATCCATTGGGTGGGACACACACAGTTTAAATGTGTGTGATTATACGTGGCTCATATCTAAAATTTCTTTATCTGTGTTCTGACCCCCCAGAACCAAACCAGGACCTGAAAGGGAACCTGGGCATGGCCATGGACATCAGCAGCCCCATCACCTCAGATGAGGAGTATCTCAGCCCCCTGGAGGAGGCCATGGATTACGGAGGGCCGTCATACCGGGGCCCCGAACCCCGAAAGATCACCGACACCCGATTTAAAGAGCCGCCCTTATTTCAGGTCAGTTTTAATCGGTGTGTGTAGTTTTATTGTAGTTTTAATTTATTTTTAATTAGTTTGTGTAGTTTTAATGTGTTTTTAAAAATAAAATTTATAATTTTGCATAGTTTAATAATATTTTAATGTTTGTGTATTTTTCATGTAAATTTAATACAATTGTAATCAATAAGTGTAGTTTTGTGTTTGTTTGTTTGTGCGTATCGGTGGGTACATTCATGCTGGAACAAACAAGGACCTTCCCCAAACTATTGCTACAAAATAGCTCCATATAAGTAGATCAGTGACATCACTAAGATCTGTGTGTAGTTTGTAATGATGATGATGATGAGATACGAGTATGTGCTAACGTGATCTTCTCATCCGTCCAGGTAACGATCGCTGATCAGGCGGTTACTGAGGGACAGGAAGTGATCATGTCTGTCCGGGTGAGCGGGCAGCCTAAACCAATCCTCTACTGGTATGTTTTCTTATTAATGATCGTATATAAACACCGTGCTGCTCAGAAAGATGTTTTTAATTCACTGATCTTTCCTGGTACACCTTTCATATTCGTGCACTTTGGTATACAACCACTGACTGTCACCAGCGCCTCATTCTGAAAGTCTCTGTGCAGCACCATCGATCAGCCAGCAGAGGGCGTCAATGCTGCAGTTATGAGGAATCTCCTCCGAGCATTGTCAGCATTGACGCCCTCTACTGGCTGATCGACGGCACTGCACAGAGACAGGGGATCGTGGAAACTCTTGGTGCCGGTGAAAAGAAGCGGTTCTAATAATAATAATAATAATAAAGTTTTGATTTGGAATGCAGGCTGAGGGACAGAGTCACCATAAAAACCGGCCCCCGCCACACCGTGCGCCAGACCGAGGACGGCGCCTCCGAGATGATCATCAAATCGGCCGTGAGGTCTGACGCCGGGGTCTACACCGTCAAGATCATCAACGAGTACGGAACCAAACAGTGCGAGGCCAAACTGGAGGTGAAAGGTCAGTCGCATTTTAATCGGCACCACCATCCATATGTGATAACCTATACATCTACCCATACAGACCATTGAGGGGAACGCTACTGGACCTGTGGTCAATCAAAAGGGTGCAAACGCTCCCCAAAGGGTTTAGAAGGGTTTGGTGGAGCCAGTGGTCCATCTGAGATGAGCTCAGGCCCAGAGATCTCTAAAACTATATAGAATTGATGTAGAATTGATCTAGAGATTAATAAACTTTCAGGTTGTGTTTCTAGATGCAGCGGCGGCCTGTGTTAAGTCACAACTGTTTTCTGAAGTCCAATGAGCACATGTGGCTGCATTAATCACAGTATCATGACGGTTCGATTGATGATTCTCTCCTAAACTCTTATCCCTCAGCGGCCCCGGCGGAGACGGGCCTGGCCGTGGTCAGACCCCTCAGGGACGTGGCGGTGCGGGCGGGGGAGTCGGCGCTGTTCGAGTGCCACGTGACAGGGCCGCAGGACGTGGACGTGGATTGGCTGTCGGACGGGAGGCTCATCCAGCCGGCGCTGCTCGACTGTAAGATGCACTTCGATGGTAGGAGGTGCCGACTGCTCCTCAACTCCGTCCACGAGGACGACAGCGGCACCTACACCTGCAAGCTCAGCACGGCCAAGGGTGAGCGGCCACGCCCTCCATATGTGGGTTCGGGAACACTCATCTGAGGGTCTCTGTGCAGCGCCATCGATCAACCAGCAGAGGGAGTAACTGCAGCAGTTATGAGGAATTCTCTCCGCCGGAGTTATACCCTCCTCATAACTGCTGCAGTTACTCCCTCTGCTGGTTGATCGATGGTGCTGCACAGAGACGGGGGATAATGGAGACTTTGTGCGCGATACAGATCTCCGTGTAAACCTGCCTAGTGCAGGTGAAAAGAAGTGGTCGGTACTGCACACATGACGAAGGGGGCGTGTGTTAGGTCTGAAATGGAGGTCTGCAGCAGTAGAGGAGAAATTGGGAGAGGAACTTATCTTTGTGTGGTCTGACGTTAGAACCGGATCTGTTTGTTCTCTGATTAAGCGTCACTTCTTTTCCCCAGAGGAACTGACCTCCTGTGCCCAGCTGAAGGTCTCGCCCTCGGTGGAGCCGCTCTTCACCCGGCAGCTGGACGTGCTGGAGGTGATCGAGGGTCGGAACGCCCGATTCGACTGTAAGGTCAGCGGGACGCCGCCCCCCGTGGTCACCTGGACTCATTTTGGTAAAAGACCGATTCCCATGAGAGAGGATCGTCTACAGGACCTGTTAGAACCCGTCTTGATGTGTGTGTGTGTGTGTGTGTGTTTCCTCAGATCACCCCCTGGTGGAGAGTGAAGATATCCGCGTCCTAAAAGAAGGCGGCCGCCACTCGTTGGTCATTTCCCACGTCACCAGTGAGGATGAGGGCTTCTACACGGTGGAGGCTCGAAACCCACACGGCGAGGCTGAGTGTTCAGCAGAACTCTACGTCCAGGAACCACGCCCGGCCATTTCCTCTCAGATGTAAACAAACCGTGTTAATCTACACAACACGAACAGAGTACGGTGTAAACTGGGTGTGGATGGGGTGTAGGGGAGTAGACAAGGTGTAGACAAGGTGTAGGGGTGTATACAGGGTGTAGACAAGGTGTAGACGAGGTATAAACGGGGTGTGGATGGGGTGTAGACAGGGTGTAGACGGGGTGTAGCTGGGGTGTAGGGGTGTAGACAAGGTGTAGACAAGGTGTAGGGGTGTATACAGGGTGTAGACAAGGTGTAGACGAGGTATAAACAGGGTGTGGATGGGGTGTAGACAGGGTGTAGACGGGGTGTAGCTGGGGTGTAGGGGTGTAGACAAGGTGTAGGGGTGTATACAGGGTGTAGACAAGGTGTAGACGAGGTGTAGGGGTGTATACAGGGTGTAGACAAGGTGTAGACGAGGTATAAACGGGGTGTGGATGGGGTGTAGACAGGGTGTAGACGGGGTGTAGCTGGGGTGTAGGGGTGTAGACAGGGTGTAGACAAGGTGTAGACGGGGTGTAGACGGGGTGTAGCTGGGGTGTAGGGGTGTAGACAGGGTGTAGACAAGGTGTAGACGGGGTGTAGACGGGGTGTAGCTGGGGTGTAGGGGTGTAGACGGGGTGTAGACGGGGTGTGCCCCTCTTTTATTCACTCTCTCTATAAACCCTTCAGGGCAAAGCTGGAGAAGATGCCCTCTATACCCGAGGAGCCGGAGGTCCCCGAGAGCGAGGTGGAGCGGTTCACCATGCCCGACTTCGTGAAGCCGCTGTACGACCTGGACGTGGTGGAGGGTAAAGAGGCGGTTCTGAAGTGTAAAGTGGCCGGTTTGCCGTACCCCACCATCGCCTGGTTCCACAACGGCAAGAAGATCGAGAGCACAGAGGACAGGAAGATGACCCAGTGTAAGTGATCGGAGGGTCTCAGTGGTCTGTGTGGAGCTCGGTCGGGCCGTCAGGTCAGTACGGTCCCGGCATCGTACCCTCGGTTCCTCTTTAATCACTTCTCTTCTCTTTGTCTCGCTGCAGTCAGAGACATCCACAGTCTGGTCATACGCTCGGTGTGCCACGCCCATGGTGGCGTCTACAAGAGTGTTATCTCCAACAAGGTGGGCAAGGCTACCTGCTACGCCCATCTGTACGTAACAGGTAAGTGGGCGGCTCGGTGCCCTCCAGTACCAAGGGGTACAATAAACCCCGACATAGGCACTAATCCTGTCTGGCACATTTTGGATACTTGGATAGGTACAGAAGTGTTTTGTACCAGTACTGCAGGGATCACTGTTGCATTGGTGTGTGTGTTCTCCTGCAGACGTTCTTCCTGATCCTCCAGACGGCGCTCCAAGAATCGAGTCCATTACTGGCAAGACCGTCACTCTGACGTGGAAGAAGCCCAAACGTCTGGACCCGTCCATCGGTACCGTCCACTAGAACAATGCCAACATGGGGACGGTGTGGGGGGGTTGTCGGGGGGGGGGAGGGTCTCTGTGCAGCACCATCGATCTGCTGGCTGATTGATAATGCTGCACAGAGATGGGGGATAATGAAGATCAGTGTGTGTTTCTAATCCACCCAGCACTAAATAATTTTATTTTATTTATGTATTTCCGGTTCCAGACCCCGGCACCCTGATGTACGCGGTTCAGCAGCAGGCCCTCGGCTCCATCCAGTGGACCATAATCGCGTCCAGCCTGAAACAGACCACCTACACGGTCAGCTCGCTGTCCAAGGGCGTCCGCTATGCCTTCCGTGTCCTGTCCATAACCAGTAAAGCCTTCAGTAAACCTTCTCCTGCCACCGAGCTGGTGATGCTGGTGGACAGAGGTACGAGGGGTCAGGCGGGTCGGATCAGGAACGTGTTATCGCGGTGAGGTGTATATTTACTTCTTCTCTTCCTGCAGGTCCGTATCTAAAGGAAACTCCTGCCATCACCGATAAACCGGACGTGGTTTATGTGGTGGAGAATCAGTCGGTCAGCATCACGGTCACCATCAACCACGTCACCGCCGCCGTCACATGGAAGATGTGAGAACCTCGTTTGTGTTAGAACCGCCTCACGCTTCGTTAGGGATCTACTATAATAATTAAAGTGTGTTTTACAGGTCAGGGGTCAGATTATTAATTACCTGTAGATATTAGATAATAGAAACGCACTGGGAGATGATTTAATAATTTATTTATTTTAATATTATTATTTTATTTGTATTAGTAATATTATTTATTATTTGATTCTTCATATTTATTTATTAAATTATTTTATTATTATTATTTACTAATTTATTTATTTTAATATTATTTATTTTGTTATGCATTTAAATATTATTATTTATTTGTTGTAATTTCCGTATTATTATTATTTTTTCATTTATTTCCCTGTTTTTTCTTATAGTAGGAATTTTTAAGCTTGTTATTATAATGAAATAATTAGTTTTATTATTTAGTAATTATTTTTTTAATTTACTCATTTTAATAGTTTTTCTTTGTTTTCCAGTTTTCCATTTGGATATAACGTTGACAGATGATTTTTGTACAACTGTTTAAAGCTTGTGTCATGGTTTTGCTCTTGAGTGATTTATTTTAATAATTGTATATTTTCTGTTCAAACTGAGGTGTTGATCAGTGATCCATCATTTTTGGTCACTAACTATTGATGGGTACAGAATTCGGTTTTCAGTCGTGTTCGGAGGTGTATAAACTATATAAACTATATAAACTATAAACTATAAACTATAAACTATATAAACTCTATAAACTCTAAACTATAACCTGTATAACTGTTGCTGTGTTTATCAGGAGAGGGGCGACCCTGTCGAACAGAGCCGGGTTGTTTGAGATGAGCATGCCGGACGATGATCAGCACACGCTGAAGCTCTGTAAGGTGAAGAGTAGTGACCTGGGTCCACTCAGCTTCACCGCCAGCAACCCGTACGGCACCGACTCCTGCATCCTCACCCTGGAGCTGGCAGGTACGAATCCAGCGCTCGTCCCCGTCTTGATCAAGTTTTAATTAATGAAGTCATTTTATTTATAATGAATATGATGCTGCTGTCTATCGTTTTGACTTTCTGTCTTTCTTCTATCTTCAGTGGCCCCGACGTTCGAGTCCATTATGGAGGATCTGGACGTTAGTGTTGGTGAGACGCCTCGTTTTGCTGTGGTGGTTGAGGGAAGGCCCATTCCTGACATCCTCTGGTACAAGGTGTGTTTATCATCTATACAGTGGAGAAAGGTTTTGACCACATTCCTTTTGATCATTTAATGACGCTCCAGTAAAAATATCTTACCTAAGAATAAAGGGTCTGAAGAACTGTGTGTCTGATGGTCCTAAAGACGTAGAGTCTGATAGTTTAAGAGTCTGGGGGTCTGATGTTCTAAGAGTCTGAGGGACTGAGGGTCAGGAAGTTTGGGAGTCTGGGGTCTGTGAGTTTAAGGATTTGGGAGTCTGAGGGTCTGAAGATCTGAAGAAACTTAGGGACTAAGAGTGTGAGGGTCTGAGGGACTGTAAGTCTGAGGGTTTGGGAGTTTGGGGGTCTGAAGGTCTGAGGATCTGTGTGTCTGATGGTCTTAAATTCTTAGAGTCTAACAGTTTAAGAGTCTGGGAGACTGAGGGTCTAAGAGTCTTAGGGACTGAGGGTCAGGGGGTTTCAGGTTCTGGGGGTCTGTGAGTTTGAGGATTTGGGAGTCTGAGGGTCTGAAAGTGTGAGGATCTGAGAAACTGAGGGACTAAGAGTCTGAGGGTCTGATGGTCTGAGGATCTGAGAGACTAAAGGGTCTGAAGGTCTGAGGGTCAAAGGTCTTAGGGTCTGAGAAACTGAAGGACTAAGAGTCTGATCGTCTGATAGTCAGAAGGTCTGGAGATCTGCAGGTCTGAGGGTCTTAGGGTCTGAGAAACTGAGGGACTAAGAGTCTGAAGGTCTGAGAGAAGCAGCGTGTGGATTTATTTTATTATTTGAATTGTATTTTTGTCCTGCAGGATGACGTTCTTCTGTCAGAGAGCGGCCATTTTACCTTCGTGTACGATGATAACGAGTGCTCTCTGCTGGTGCTCAACACTCAGCCCGGCGACTCCGGCGTTTATACCTGCACCGCCAAGAACCTGGCCGGATCCGTGTCCTGCAAAGCTGAGCTCACCGTTCACGCCAGTAAGATTCACACTTCTGTAGTACCACTACCTACCTGATCAGCTCCTCAGTAGAGAGGATTCTAATCAGACCTGGAGCTCATAATCAGATAATTTAGACGCTCTACTTATACAGAGATACACCCATTACATCACCACAGATTTAGCTTACTAAGCTAACACAGTTAGCATCAGGCCACCGGCTAACGTCTCCCTCCGTGTACCAAAAACGCTTAAACTCTCCCTGACGCCCCAATTTACAAATAAACCCACACGTATAATCACACCTTTATACAGATTACACATCAATGAGAATTTATTTACATGAGAAAGGAACTCTGTTGGTTGCTTCGCATTATAGTCGTCCGCCATGTTTGTAGTTTTCTGTGTGAAAAGTCGTGCCGCACTGAATGCTGGGATTGATCTTCAGCGCTGAGGAGGCGTCGGACGCTCCCTCGTCATTCAGTCAGATCATCACTCAGAATTAAGGCGCATTTTAAGGGAGCTAAGAATTTAGACACGCCCTCTTCTCAGGAGTAAAGGATCATGGGAAATGTGTCTGTGTAGAGAGAGAATGTGGATTCACATTTGCAGGGGTTTGGTTCACTGTTTTGTTTGATGTTTGTTTGTATTTACTGACACAGTGAAGCGTGTGAAGGAGCCGATGGAGGACGAGGAGTCGATACTGAGGAGGATGAGACGACTGACTGATTATTACGACGTACACAAGGAGATCGGGAGGTGAGTCGTCCACCTCCTGCTGTGCTTGGACATGCACATTTCCCTTTAATAACTGTACCAGATCAGCCTTTCTCAGGGGCCCAACAGTGGCAACTTGGCAGCTGTGGGTCTTGAACCAGCAACCTTCCGATTACTAATTTAGTACCTTAACCTCTGAGCTACTGCTGCCCCCAGATCTAATTCCACAGCTTTTAGATTAGCTGCTTAATTCCAGCTTTATGTGTTTATATATCTGTAAATAATTAAAAAGCTCTTAATTTGTTGATGGTCTGATGTTTATTTACACTTTTGTTTGTGATTGTTTGTGATATTACTTGATGCAGAGGAGCGTTCTCCTATGTGATGTTTATTTACATGTATTTTTAATGATTTTTTAATCCAGAGGCGCGTTCTCCTACATGATTTTAATTTTATTGTATTTTTGTGATATTATTTGATCCAGAGGAGCGTTCTCCTACGTGAAGCGAGTCTCTCAGAAAGCTGGTAAAGCCGAGTTTGCAGCTAAATTCATCTCGGCTCGAGCGAAGAGAAAAGCTTCAGCGCTGAGGGAGATGAACATCCTGTCCAGCCTGGATCACGAGAGGATCATGTTCTTCCACGACGCCTTCGAGAAGAAGAACGCCGTCATCATCATCACTGAGCTGTATCCTCTCATTTACATTTACACACACAAACCTGCTGCATTTTAATCTCTGTGCTGTTTTGCATGTTCTTCTTGTGTTCACAAGGGTTTCCTCTGAGATTTAAAAAAGCCTTTAGGTGTGTTTGAATAGATGGGTGAGTGGGAGTCTGTAACGTACAGGCACCCTGTCTGAGATATGGGGGGGGGGGGGGGGGGGGGGTATTTACTGAGATAATTACTTATGTATTTACTGAGATAAATACATAAATAATCAAATAAATAAATAAATAACAGCAGTAATAATAGTAATAATAATATAAAATATATTATTACACATAATAAATGTAATAATAATAATAATAAATATAAATAATAATAATAAATTGTATTGATATTAATAACAATAGCAATAATTAATAATACTTACAATGAATAATGAATAATGAATAATATAATAATAAGAGCAATAATTAATATTAATAATAAATAAATCATATTAATATTATTACCACTAGCAATAAATAAATAATAATAATAAATTATAATAATAATATAATAAAAATAGCAATAATTAATATTAATAATAATAATAGTGATAATAATAATAATAAATAAATCATATTAATATTAATAACAATAGCAATAAATAAATCATACCAATAGCAATAAATAAATAATAATAAATAATGAATAATAATAATTATATAGTAATAATAGCAATAATTAATATTAATAATAATAATAATTAATAATAATAATAGTGATAATAATAAATAAATAAATATTATTAATATTAATAACAATCACAATAATTATTAATAATAATAATGAATAATAATAATAATAATTAAAAAATTAATACATTAATTGTTAACTGGAATTTAAATAATGGACCAAATATTTGACTACATTAATGAACAGACTTTTAACTAAATAACCACAACTGTTTGTCTGTTACAGCATCAAATTCTAAACGTGTTTCTATTTACAAACTAGAATGAAGTTGATCAGTGAAACACTAGAAATCACTGATTGAAGAGAATCACAGAATGAAACACATCACACATTCTTCTTTTTACTGCCTTTTACTAAACGTCCCAACTTTTACTGGAAATGGGGGTTTGATCTCCAGATCTTCAGATGAAGTGCTAGTGCACATAGTATCACAGTGCACACAGTACAGTATCTTCTCACACACCTGATACACGTTCATTAGGCATCAGAGTCATGATTTAACCTCAACTGTTACCTGAAGGTGTCATGAGGAGCTTCTGGATCGTCTCACTAAAAAATCCACGGTGCTGGAGACCGAGGTGAGAGATTCATCTACTGCTGCTGCTCTGCTGTTATTATTACACAATATAAGATCAGAACTGTTCATTACAGTACTGGGTATAGGGTGAGGGTACAGCTGTAATCTTTACCTAATGTTACCCTACTGCAGTACTACAGCTTCAAACACAAACCCCCTGCTGTAGCGTGTAGAGAATCCTGTATGAGAACGCGTCTCATTAAATAAACAGCCTGAATAATGAAGTGAGCGAAAACAGCACAGCACAGCACAGCACAGAACAGCACATCACAGAACAGAACAGAACAGAACAGCACAGCACAGCACAGTACAGAACAGCACAGCACAGAACAGCACAGTACAGAACAGCACAGCACAGTACAGAACAGCACAGCACAGCACAACACAGAACAGCACAGTACAGTACAGAACAGCACAGCACAGCACAGAACAGCACAGCACAGTACAGAACAGCACAGCACAGTACAGCACAGTACAGAACAGCACAGCACAGTACAGAACAGCACAGCACAGCACAACACAGAACAGCACAGCACAGCACAGCACAGTACAGAACAGCACAGCACAGCACAGTACAGAACAGCACAACACAGAACGGTGTGATCTACAGATTCTGTACTCATGATTAAAAATGTGTTTTTTTATTACAGATCCGCTCCAGCATACGGCAGATGTTAGAGGGGATCAGTTACCTGCATCAAAACCACGTCCTACATTTAGATATTAAGGTACGTGTGATACGTGTGTATGTGTGTACGTGTACATGTACGTGTGATACGTGTGTATGTGTGTACATGTACATGTACGTGTGATACGTGTGTATGTGTGATACGTGTGTATGTGTGTACATGTACATGTACGTGTGATACGTGTGTATGTGTGATACGTGTGTATGTGTGTACATGTACATGTACGTGTGATACGTGTGTATGTGTGTATGTGTGTATGTGTGTACGTGTCGTTCTAACTCATCACTCATTCACCTCCGATACCTCGGTGGGTTTATTTTTATTTTATTAAGTATTTTGCTAAAAGTGAACATTCATCATTATTATTAGTATTACTAGTAGAAGTAGAAGTTTTGGAAGTTATAGTGGTAGTATTAGCAGTAGTGGTAATAGTAGTAGTGGTCTCAGTAGAACCAAATACTAGTGATAATAGTAGTAATAGTATTAGTAGTACTATAAAGAGTAGTATTAGTAGTAGTATTAGTAGTAATATTATTATTAGTAGTATTAGTAATGATAGTAGTATAAAGAGTATTAATAGTAGAATTAAAATAGTAATAGTAGTAGTATAAAGAGTATTAGTAGTGTTAGTATTAGTAGTATAAAGAGTATTAGTATTAGTGGTGGTATTAGTAGTTATAGTAATATACAGTATATAGTAGTATTAGTATTATTATTAGTAGTAGTAGTAGTATTAAGAGCATTAGTAGTAATAGTAGTATCAGTAGTAGTAATAGTAACAGTAGTATCGGTTATTGTATCTATATTGTATATTTGGTATTTCCGTGTTTACCCGGTAACGCTGGTGTTGTGTCTCTCAGCCTGATAACGTCCTCATGGTCGACCACACCAGCGATCAGATCCGTCTCTGTGATTTTGGGAACGCGGTGAAGCTTTCACCCGGAGAGGCCGTGTACTGTAAATACGGAACCCCAGAATTCATCGCTCCAGAGATCGTTAACCAGACACCCGTCTCTAAAGCTACTGATATCTGGTAAAGTCCTGCTGATAGCTGCTGAAAACTGAATACATCACTAACTCACTAATCCTTTACTGTTTTACTTATTTACTGTTTTATCAGGCCGGTCGGAGCCCTGACCTATCTGTGGTAAGTTTCATTTCTTTAAAATCACATCAGATCATGACAATAATGTCTAATTATTAAGACATTATTTATTATTATTAACTCGTGTTTTTGCTGCAGTCTGACGGGAGTCTCGCCGTTCGCTGGAGAAAACGACAGAAACACGGTTCTGAACATCAGGAATTATAACGTCGCCTTCGAGGAGAACATGTTCATTGATCTCTGCCATGAAGGAAAAGGATTCGTCATTAAATTACTGGTCGCTGACAGACTGTGAGTACAAATTAATTGGATTTTTAAAAATCCGTTCCTATTAGTAATGGCTGAACTGGTTCTGAAACACAAGGGGACTTTCTGATTATTTAGGATTTTAAAGTCCTCTGATTTTTTCTCTCTGCAGGAGACCAGATGCTGGTGAGTGTCTTCGTCACCCCTGGTTCAAGGTATGAGATATAAGAGAAATTATAATTAGAAAACTGTTTTAATTTTGGGTATCCTGTACACACTGTACATTTAAGCACAATAAGAAGAGTTCAGGACAGAACAGGACAGTATTTAGACTATATTGTTATTTTGGTACAACATAAAGTATAAATATATAGTATTTACATGATGATATGTATATATACCCAGGGTTTGTATAGTGCAAAACAGAACAGTGTAACCGGTATCACAGCAGAGAATTCAAAATAATAATAATTTAATAAACTATATTGATTAAATCAACAGTAGTATAATAAGGTGTTGATATTGTGTGTTAAGGCACCTTGGTTAGGTTTGCTGAGCAGCACTGAATCTTCATTAGTGCATTTACCCCTCAATTTTCCTATCAGTTTAGTCATATCTGATTCCCCGATGGTATTCCCCCTCTACTGCTGCATGTGTGCAGCACCGACCGCTTCTTTTCACCTGCTTCAGGGTTCATATGGAGATCCGTATCATGCATGGAGAGTCACGCACTGATCTCCATTATCCACCGTCTCTGTGTGTAGTGCAGCGCCATCGATCAGCCAGCAGAGGGCGTAATTACAGTGGTTATGAGGAATCCCTCAAACGCTCGCTCACTAAGAAGAGCCGATTATTGTCTGTGCTGGTGCCCAGCCGGCAGGTAGTAGAGCTGAGATTTAAGCCAACCAAGTGCAGGGGGTTCGCTGTGGTTAGGACTGACATGAGGAATGAGTTTTCTGATCTCTTAGCTAAAAATGTGCTCAGCATAGTCGCTGATGCGTTATCATGACATGCTATTGTCTTAAAGTCTTATTTTTCATGGTATTAATTCTTTACTTTACACTTTACGTCTTTTGTAGATATTAAATAAAGGAAAGAGCATCAGTACGGAGTCCCTTAAGAAGTTCTTGCTGAGAAGAAAGTGGCAGGTAAGAAGATGTTGCTCGTTTTTTCTCTTATTTAACCTTTTATTTTTTTCAACCTTTTTTAACATGTCAACAATTTCTTAATCGTTTACAGAGGTCCCTCATCAGCTATAAGTCTAAAATGGTCATGAGATCCATTCCAGAGTTGCTGGATGATTCCTCCAGCCATATCTCCATCGCCGTCCCACGGCATCTGAAGGAGGGCTCACCACCACCCTCCTCGTCATCAGATTCTGATGAGGACATAGACGAGCTGCCCTTCATCCCCATGCCTCTTAATATGGAGTTCTTAGGCTCCAGGATGTCATTGAATGAAATTACCGGGGACGAGGAAATGAAAGGCAAGGCCAACGGAGACCTCGAAAGGTCTGACCAGTCCTCTCAGAAGCCGGAGCCCATGGAGTGTGAGCCTTCGGAGGAAGCTGAGAATGCTTCTGCGAGAGGTCGGGCTCGGAAGAGGGCTACACAGGATGATGACAAAGGCTCCTCTGATGAGGAACCGGCCGAAAAGAGAGACCAGCCCAAGAGACCGCTTCGGAGGGGTTCGAGTATGGAGTCCGAGCAGTCTGAAGGACCTCGTCGGAGAGGTGAACTGCGCCGAGGAAGCTCTGCGGACAGTGCTCTGCAACTTCACATCAAACCTGAGGAAAGTGCTGAGGAGAGTGCCATGGATGGTAAACAAATCCTTAAAAAATCGCTGTCTATGGAGCTGCCTCGGAGGAGCCCGAGTCCCGGAGCGGCCAAGTTAAGTCAGGAGGATTACGCCCTAAAACTGGAGCTGATGAGACAACGACTTCTTAGAGGAGGATCTGCGGACAACAAGATGAGTGGCCTTAGAGGCCCCCTGTTGGAGACCTTGGGTATGAGCGATGAGAAGCGCTTTGCACGCGGGCCTCGGCTAGGAAACCCTCCTTTGGTTCGAGCTGCGTCCAGCGATTCACCTAGAGAGGACATTCCAAAGACCAACGTGCTCCGTAAAAGTGCTTCCTTCAGCCAGGGTGATGCCGAGCTCATGCCCATGCACCGGCGGATCGGGGCTCCTCTGGAGATTCCTGTCGCTCAAGTGGAGGAACGACGCCTGCAGGAAGCTGTGTCAATGTCCGTTCTCGCAGAGCCTGACAGGAAGGATTCTCGCCCGATCACGCCAAAACCACGTACCCCTGAACCAAAAAGAAGTGAGACAAAGATGGAAGACAAAGAAGCGTCACCTGGTAGGGAAAATAAAGATGAAGAAAGTAAAACCCGTAAGCAAACTGAGAGTGTCGGTGCAGTGAAAGATGATGATCAGGAGGTCACTGATGCTGCTTTCCAAAAGAAGGATGTAAGCACGTTGAAAGAAACCGTCCGAGAACCTGAGAAGGTCCCGCAAGGTAGGTCACCTGTGATTGTGCCAAGAATTGTGTTAACTGAGAAGATTGAAGAGGAAGAGGAGGAGGAAGAAGAGAAGCAACCAGTGAAAGAATCCGTAACAGAAAGGGAACCTTCTGTCCATAAGATGGAGGTCAAGGAAGAAGAGATGGAAGTGAGCACACCAATTAAACCTTCAGAGATCATTAAATCTGCAAGTTCTACAGTGGTCACCTCAGCTGTGGTATCTCCAAGGGCTCCTCCGAGTGTTGTCTCAACATTTGTGCCACCCCCTCCACCGGCACTCACCGTACTTCCAGACGGCCGGACATCCGCATATGCAAGCATCATGCAGACCATTGTAGTTCCATCACTGCAACCAAGCCAGCCTGCAGTCATTCCTACATCTACCAGTATCCCAACACCAAATTCTCCCTCTGTACTGGTCTTAGCAACGTTGGAACCAACTCCTGCACCCACAGCACCATCATCTAAACCAGACACTAAGACTACTGAGCATCCTGCAGTTTTCTCTCGAGTTGCATCAGTCGAGCAACCAGCAAAAGAACCAAGTCCTTCCAAGACTCCCACCCGACTCTCTCCAAAAAGAGAATCCTTACCAGCAAGCCACATCCAGGACATCGCCTCTGAGGAGGTCTTCGAGGCTCGGTTCAAAAAGCGTGAGTCCTCTCTCACTCGTAGTCTTAGACGTCTTTCCTGGCAAAAGGCAGAAGAAAAGCCGGCTGTAGTTGCTCCTGAGGCGACAGAGGAGATGTATCGTCCAGGACCGGTTGGGGCTCCTCTGGAGTTTGTACATAGGAGGTTGGAGGAGAAGTCCAAGTCTGTCCAGGATCTCCGTGAAGCACAGAAAGACCCGGGTTTCATGAGGAGACTCTCTATGCGTCTGAAGAGGTCACCTTCGGTCGAGAGGAAAGAGGAGAAGCCTAAAGAAGAAGAAGTACCGAGGCGTCGATTGTCATGGGCTTTGGGCAGGAGAGGGTCACAGGACAAAAAGGAAGTGGAGATGATGCGGCTGGATGGTGGTCCAGAGACGCCTCCAGAGCCTGAGACTAAGAAACCGTCCGAGTCTCCCGTGCTGGCCATGCGCAGAAAGATCAGCAACACAGTGGCCGGAATTTCCATGAAAATCAGGAGTCATTCTGAGGAGAGAAAGGATGAAAAGGAGGACGTTTCCGAGAGTAAGAGGACGCCTTTAATGTCCATCCTGCGCCGCTCTACCTCAGAAGGAGGCAGCCTGAAGAGGATGGGCATACCACAAAATCAGCTGGTCTCCCAGTCAGGCACCGGAGCCTCCTCGGAGTCTTTGGATTCCATGTCCAGCATACAGTCAGAGTCCGCGGCCAAAAGTAAGTCCCATAACAGCAGAAATAATTCACACTGTCACTGATAGCACTTTTGCACTGGTATGGTGCTGACACTGGTGCCAGAATCCTGAACGGTTCTGTGCTTTTTTTTTTTACCACAAAATTGCAAGTTCTCTGCCAGGTAAATTGGTACCGTTCTGGCCCCATAATCTTGCTGGTCTGGAACCGACAACCCTGTAACACAAGCGACTGTTGAGTGGTGGTGGTGGGGGGTCCTAGCATCACCATAGCACCGTTGTTTCCCACCTACTGCCATTTACAACTAAACGCAGGGTTAAGGTTAAAGTTAAGGTTAGAGTTAGGGTTAAGGATAGGATTAAAGTTAGGGTTAAGAGTTAGGTGCAACACCCTTTTCTAACAGGTGTATGAATTTAATTATATAAAACCAATTGTATGCTTTTAACTTGTGGTAACAGTTTGGGGAAGGCCTTTTTTCTATTTCAGTATGACCATGGTTTGTTCAGTTTGGTGTAGATAACATCGTCATGTAAAAATAAGGTCAGATGATAAATGAAAACAAAGATCACAAGTGACTGGATTGGAGAATTTATTGGCTCGATCGTGGGTTCTGACAGCAAGAAGAACAAGGAGCAGAACTGTGGGCCTCCCTTTATACTGCTCTAGTCACATCACATTGGGTGTTGGACTTTGGAACCTCCATTCTGTCCTAACTGTTGTTTCTTATCTGCTTACAACATTTTACAGCTTAACGACAGACATGTTGCTCATCTCTGTACTTTAATTATTATTATTTATCAGTGGTGGTTTTTATCCTAACTGCTGTGTGTGTTCCTGAATGTCGTGATTTGTTTACAGACACAGAGACCGACCGCAGGTCACGATGGGACCGATGGGGACTGACCAGAGGCAAGAAGGACCGGACGATCTCCCAGCCGGACCTGCCCACTGCTATCGCCAGAGAGAACGGTTCACTCCGGTCCCGCCAGTCCTCCCGTACGGGCTCCGGTACGTGCTTTATTTATATTGATGCTACAATATATTTGGTCTATATAGAGCCTAAACGTCATCAGAGAGAGAAATTTAAGCTTTTATGATAAATCCAGATCTGTTTATGATTTATGAACTCTGTACATTTATTCATAACTTTGCCCAAATGCTCAATCAACATTTTGACTCACAGTGTGGTATAGAACGTAAACATGGTTTTGGAACCATGATGGTGCAGTACTGAGTGTTTTGGAACCATGATGGTGCAGTACTGAGTGTTTTGGAACCATGATGGTGCAGTACTGAGTGTTTTGGAACCGTTTCTCTCCAGACTTCCCCCCGGTGTTCCATATCAAACTGAGGGACCACGTTCTGCTGGAGGGAGATCCGGTCACGCTCAGCTGCCTCCCGGCCGGCAGTCCTATACCGCGCATCACGTGGATGAAAGGTGCGAATGCTAGAATTCCTAAACTAATACACACTTACATTTACATTACACACCATAATGACCTAACGTTTGTTTTTGTTTGTTAAGTACGATGTGTGGTGTACACTGTAAATCCTTTTATAATTTCTCTTTATTGTTTATTTAATAGAGAATTTAGTTTCAAGAGTCAATTAACAAAGAATCTTATATTAATGTACATTAAGGCGCTTGGGTGGAGCAGCGGTCTGTTACACTTGAGGTTTGAATATCAGCAGTGCTATCAGCCGGGGGGGTTGGCCGAAGCCCTACCATGGATTGGCGCTCTATCCAGGTTGTTCCTGCCTTGTTCCCAGTGGATTTAATCTTAAAACCTTCTCAGCTAGTTTTAGACCAAGCTAAAGCATTTTTCTCCCAGTTTAGTCGTAGCCAGTTCCTCTTCCTCTGCTGGAGACCTGATGGTGTACGAGGAGGGTATATTCTCCTGACACGCCCTCCCTCTGATGTGTGCGCGCTCCACCAACCCCTTCTTATTCGCCCGTACTTCGGTGGATCGGCGCGTGAGGTCGGTCTCGGACTAACCAGGGTACTTACACGGCGTCCAAGACCCCGCCCACTTTTTAGTCCCGTCTTTTCCCACCCAGCAGACTAGTGGCTGATTCTGTCTGCTGCACTGTCGATCGTGGTCACTAAAGGGCGCCCAGTCGACTGGAGTCCCAACACTGGTGTGCTGGTGAATGATCCCCCAAACGAAAATATCTAAACAGAAATAATTACATCTAAAACAGTAAATAATAATAAAAACATTATCCGTTCAGATAAAAAACCTCTGGAGATCGACCCCAGGATGAACGTGATCTCCTGCCCAGATGGCAGACAGCTCCTGATGATCATGAAGACCACCAAGAAAGATGCGGGTCTGTACGAGTGTGTGGCTACCAACCCGCTGGCCTCCATCAGCAGCTCCTGTAAGATCTCTCTCGCCCGTAAGTATGGCAGCACGTGGAGAGGAGAACGTACAGGAACGTTTGCATGTAGATGTGATGTACAGTTTGTATGGATGTACATATGTGATGAGGTACACGCCCCGCCCCGCCCCGCCCTCAGAAGCACTGTGTCACCGCCCCTGTCGCACCGTGTTCCTGTGACTGTAAATCACATTTACTGAGAGGATGAAGCTGATTTGATTTTGCTTATGAAAGTGCAGAACAATTGGCTCACAGATAGAGAAGCTCTAAATCATCTCCTGCTTCACAGCTCAGCTCAGATCTGATCTGGTTTAGTGATGAAGGTCCATCAGTGCTGCTGCTGTGAATCTTCTCACCTCAGAGCTTTAGATGAATATTTAAGGGTGTTAAATACACACTGATGTGTTTTACATGTTTTTGGAATAAAATCACTCATGAATATGTAAACACACACACACACACACACACACACACACACACACACACACACACACACACACACACACTTTTAGCTCATCTTAGAGAATCTTTTTTAACACAGTATAACAGAGCGGGGGTGTTCATACTTCTGTGGCTTGAGATCCACTTTTTCCACATCATCTGCCTTAGTTTCCTCAACCTCCTCTACCTTTTTCTTCCTCTTTCTTTTCTTTCACGGCCTCCTCTTCCTCATCCTCCTCTACCTCATCATCTACTCACTTGTTCTTCTATTCCTCATCCTTCGCTTCCTCTTCTTCCTCATTCTATACTACCTTATCCTTTTCTACCTCATCCTTCTCTTGCTCATCCTCCTCTTCCTCCTCTACCTCATCTTCCTCTATCTCATTCTTTACTACCTCATCCTTCTCTACTTTAGTCTCCGCTAACTTGTTCTCCTCTTTTTCATTGTTCCATTCCTTCTCTTCCTCATCCTTATGTTCCTCATCCTCCTCTTCCTCATCCTCCTCTTTCTGTTTCTTCTTCATCCACATGTTTCTAACTCATCTATTTTTAAAAACTTTGAAACTTTTTAATGCGCTTTATTATTCTCAGACCTCCAAGGGATCATCAGTGAGTGTGGGTCGATACTTGGACCTAATTAGTTTAATGTGAGAAAAGGCTTTCATTCTCTAAATTCACTAAATTCCTTACTCAAGTACGCACTGTGTATCAGTATGAATAAACATATAAACGATTTAGATATTTTTGTATGTTTATTATCTATAGTTTTTACTCAGTAATGTTATCAGGGTAAAATATTTTCCGCAGGTTGGTTTTGTTCCTCACAGATATTACTGGTGTCGAGTCTGGTTATACTGAATAAACACCTCAGAATTATTTCACTGAGCTTTCACCTAATATTAGGTATGAAGTGCATGTTTATTGTGTGTTAGGTCTGCCAAATCGACCTGGCACTCCAGAAGTTCCACAGAAGTATAAGAACACGGCGCTGGTGGTGTGGCGCCCGTCAGACACCATGGCACCATGCACCTACTCTCTGGAGCGGAGGACGGAGGGTAAGCAGCCTTAAATGGATGTTTGTTTATGTAAAGTTTGTAGTTGCTCTTTACTGCCATCTTTCACAAAACTGTGGTACTGCAACAGATTCCTCAGTCACTTCGCTTATCATGTTTAGGGACCGTCTGTGAACGCCAACACGCTACAAAAAACGTAAACTGCTAGTATAATTTTACGTTTCTGGTGATGGCATTATCACTTATAATCTAAGCTCCTGTAATAGAAAAAAAATTCTCTTTTTTATTTTTCTGTTGTTGAGAAACTTAACTTATACCCAATCAATTTATTTCTCTTCATTATTTGCTTCCAGGTGAAAGTAACTGGCTGATTGTAGCCACTGGTATTGCTGACTGTTACTACAATGTCTCCGAGCTCCAGGCTGGAGCCACGTACAGGTTCAGGGTGGCTTGTGTGAATAAAGCCGGTCAGGGGTCGTACAGCAATCTGTCCGAAAAAGTCACTCTAGATGCAGCAGGTGTGTTTTCTCTTCCAATTCTGTCAGCCATAACATTAAAACCACCTCCTTGTTTCTACACTCACTGTCCATTTAATCATCTCCACTTACCATATAGAAGCACTTTGTAGTTCTACAATTACTGACTGTAGTCCATCTGTTTCTCTACATGCTTTGTTACCCCCTTTCATGCTGTTCTTCAATGGTCAGGACCCCCACAGGACCCCCACAGAGCAGGTATTATTTAGGTGGGGGATGATTCTCAGCACTGCAGTGACACTGACATGGTGGTGGTGTGTTAGTGTGTGTTGTGCTGGTATGAGTGGATCAGACACAGCAGCGCTACTGGAGTTTTTAAACACCTCACTGTCACTGCTGGACTGAGAATCGTCCACCAACCAAAAATATCCAGCCAACAGCGCCCCGTGGGCAGCGTCCTGTGACCACTGATGAAGGTCTAGAAGATGACCGACTCAAACAGCAGCAGTAGATGAGCGATCGTCTCTGACTTTACATCTACAAGGTGGACCGACTAGGTAGGAGTGTCTAATAGAGTGGACAGTGAGTGGACACGGTATTTAAAAACTCCAGCAGCGCTGCTGTGTCTGATCCACTCATACCAGCACAACACACACTAACACACCACCACCATGTCAGTGTCACTGCAGTGCTGAGAATCATCCACCACCTAAATAATACCTGCTCTGTGGGGGTCCTGACTATTGAAGAACAGCATGAAAGGAGCTAACAAAGCATGTAGAGAAACAGATGGACTACAGTCAGTAATTGTAGAACTACAAAGTGCTTCTATATGGTAAGTGGAGCTGATAACATGGACAGTGAGTGTAGAAACAAGGAGGTGGTTTTAATGTTATGGCTGATCGGTGTATATTGGTGTCATGTCCTCAGTCAGTATTTATGGTCACTATTTCTAAAAACTAAATAACGATTACTGTTTCAACAGCACCTCCGAAGTCCACTGGAACAGTCGTTGTCAAGACTCTTTCATCAACAGCAAACCCTACTGTGGTCACTTCCACCATGACGGTGCCTCCCATTAAGCCTGTGGGGAGCAAACCTGCTCCCACATCTTCTACCACCGTGGTTCAGACCCCTGCTGCAGCCACCAAACCTTCCACTGCTGTCACTCCCACCCCTCCACCTGCCCCAGTCCCAGCTTCAACACCTACAACAACCTCCAGTCACAAAGTCTCCAACCTCCAGCCTCCTGCTCCCAGCACCCAAGCTCCAGCCAAAGCCAAGACCACCCTCAACATCACCGTCTCCAAACCCACCCCCAGTCCACCCACTACGACACAGCCGGTGCCACCCAGACCCGCTCCTCCTGTCGTCCTACCCAAACCACAGGCACCTGTTAATGTGGTTCCTCCCATGGCCAAAACTCCTCCGGTGTCTCCACCCCCTCTGGTCTCCCCTCCACCTACCCTCAGTAAACCCATTTCCTCTGTACCCATGTACGTTCCTGCACCAACGCCTGTGGTGACACCAGTTACCCCCACTACACCCTCTCCTGCCCTAAATCCACCCGTCGTGTTGGTTACGAGTCTTTCTCCTGTCGGGGAGGGAACCACGACTCCGAGGATGACCCCCAGTGGAAGGGTTACTCCGTCTGGACGAATCACTCCCTCTGGGCGTAGAACCCCACTGGGAAAGCCAGGGGAGTCGGCGCTGCGACAGGGTGTACCCCAAAAACCCTACACCTTCATGGAGGAGAAGGCCAGGTATGTAGACACGTGTGTGGTGGTGCAAACAACAGTAGAGTACATCATGTCTGACCATTAGAAATTCTTGACATTTTGTGGGATTTCTTTGTTCCAGAGGTCGATTCGGAGTCATCCGAGAATGTCGAGAAAACGCCACCGGTAACCTGTTCATGGCCAAAATCGTCCCGTACGAACCGGAGAGTAAGCAGGCCGTCCTGCAGGAGTACGAGATCCTAAAATCTCTGCATCACGACAAGATCATGGCTCTACACGAGGCCTACGTCACACCCAGATACCTGGTGCTCATCTCAGAGTGCTGCTCAGGAAAAGAGCTCCTGCACAGTCTGGTGGACAGGTAACGTCATTACAACTCAACGTTCACACACATTTCATACATTACAAATAAAATCTGCTGGGTGATGTCACAAATCCAGCCTCTCTGTGCTCCCGAAAGTTCATGTATGTGCCACGCCCCTGTCTCTGGGAGCACATGGTTTGAGGGTTTGGTGTCAAGTTGATGTTTCTTTATTATGATTGAAGAGAAGAATGTTTATGTATGTAAGGACTGTGGTGTGGATAATTCTGTGGAGGATATGTTGTTGTTGGTTCCCTCATTGGTTCCCTTGTTGGTTCCCTCATCGGTTCCCTGGTGCTTTCCTCATTGGTTCCCTTGTTAGTTCCATCATTGATTCCATTGTTGGTTCTCTTATTGGTTTCCTTGTTGGTTCCCTTATTGATTCCCTTGTTAGTTCTCTCAATGGTTCCCTCGTTGGTTCCCTTGTTGGTTCATGGGTTTCCTTGTTGGTTCCCTCGTTGGTTCCCTTGTTAGTTTCTTCATTGGTTATCTTGTTGGTTCCCTCATTGGTTTCCTTGTTGGTTCCCTTGTTGGTTCCCTTGTTGGTTCCTGTGTTGGTTTCCTTGTTGGTTCCCTCATTGGTTGCTTTGGATTTTTTGTTTGATGATTGATGATTTTCTTGTGAGCTTTGATGAGCTTCCTTGTGCTAGGTTCAGTCTAATAAACTGGTATAGTTGTGTTTAAACTGGTATGGGCGTGTTTCCAGTGGTAGTGTAAGGAAGCCCTTAAGTCTGATGCCGGTCTCTTCCTCCTCTCCAGGTTCCGGTACTCTGAGGATGACGTGGTGACGTATATCGTTCAGATCCTGCAGGGTCTCGACTACCTGCACAACAGAAGAATCCTTCACCTGGACATCAAACCTGATAATATCATCGTAACACACATGAACGCCATCAAGATCATCGACTTCGGCAGCGCTCAGAACTTCAACCCACTGTTCCTCAAGCAGTTCAGTCCACCGATAGGAACTCTGGAGTGCATGTGTGAGTAATGAAGATATACTTTATTTGTCATACATACATATACAGGTGTTCAGTACAATGAAATTCTTTCTTCGCATATCCCAGCTTGTTTGGAAGCTGGGGTCAGAGCGCAGGGTCAGCCATCGTATGGCGCCCCTGGAGCAGACAGGGTTAAGGGCCTTGCTCAAGGACCCAACAGTGGCTGACCCCCAATCTTCCGGTTGATCTTCCCAAAGCTCTACCCACTAGGCTACCATTGTCCCTAAATGATGTGTGTTCTGGTTCTGCTCGATAAAGATTATTATTATTATTATTATTTTATATTATTATTATTTTATACTATTATTATTTTATATTATTATTATTATTATTTTATATTGTTATTATTTTATATTATTATTATTATTATTATTAATATTATTATTTTATATTATTATTATTATTATTTTATATTATTATTATTATTATTTTATATTGTTATTATTTTATATTATTATTATTATTATTAATATTATTATTTTATATTATTATTATTATTATTATTAGTGCTATCTAGTTGACCTTGTGTTTTTCATCCTGTTTTTCGTTTTGGTGTTCAGGCGCTAAATATAAAAAAGTCAAACACTGGCTGGTATTTTTAATACATTTTATTGTTTACTTTGTCATTTTGATTGATTAATTTTAGACCGATGGGTTTAAAATTGTAGTTATATCCAGTATATTCATTAAAAATCAAATCCACAACACAATAACATGCACTAGAGGTTCAGAGGTGTGAAAACTTTTTGAGACATCTGATTCACTCATTTAATTAATTGATCCACTTGTTCAGTCTACTGATTGGTGGATTGAAGTTGGTAAAAAATCTGCAGCTACCCTGGATCTTCATGATGAGATTGAGTAGCACAGAATTATAATAATAAGCCATTAATCACAGTGAATAAAACACACAAAGTTTATTCATCTTTATGTAATGTAATAGCACTATTGAGTTCATTAACTGTGGGATTTGATCAGAACGTTGTCACTGCCTAATTATCTCCTCGCGTCTCTACACATTTGAGGACCAGACGTTGTAACTCTAGCTGGGTGTTTTCCTCTCTATGTTTGCCGGATCGTTCGGGCCTGTCCGGTTTAAATCACGCGTCTCTCTGTTATTTGTTTCTGAGGGTGATTGATCGTGTCTCTGCGCTCTGTAATTTGTGTTTCTTTTGATTCCCGGCTGGTCGCTGAAAGCTCCTGAGATGTTGAAAGGAGACGTTGTGGGTCCTCCAGCTGATATCTGGAGTGTTGGAGTTCTGACCTACATCATGTGAGTTCATTACATAACACACAATGTTTTTGCATCTATCCACCCACCTACCGTCCAAAATAACTGAGCACTAGTGTAAGAAGGTACATGTCCTGCTCATCTGGGGGGTTTAATTATATATTTTCTGTGACTAAATTGAAATGAAAGTGTTGATATCTAACAAACCTGTTCTCTGAAACAGATTGTGGGTTTTCTGGGTCAAATGAACACTCAGTTCTATTGATCATATCTGGTGACGTCTTTGTGCTCATACATGTCTAGGGCTAGTTCAGCTACAACCATCACAAAGTTCATGAAAACTGGGGTCATCTGCCAAGATCAGGACTAAAACCCAAACTGTCAGTTAATGTTTAAAACATAGTAATCCAAGAAACACATGGGTGACACTGTCAACAGTCAAGCAAGCTTAACATCAATTTAAGGATTCTGGGCGCTAGAGTGGGCCCAGCTCTGCTACTGGCCAGCCGGGCGCCTATACAGACAAATATTGGCTTGTCTGAGGGAGGAAGGCTGTAAGTATTCCTCATAAGTGCTGCAGTTACTCCCTCTGCTGGCCGATCAATGCGCTGCACAGAGACGGAGGATAATGGAGATCAGTGCGTGATTCTCCGTGTGCGAATACGGATCTCTGTATGAACCCCGGTGCAGGTGAAAAGAAGCGGTCAGTGCTGCACATGAGTCGGAGGGGGCGTGTGTTAGTCACAACCCTCCTCAATCAGGAGTGCAGGAATTGGATACGACTAAATTGGGAGGAAAAAGCTTTAAGGATTATTGACTGCATACATATAAGGGCAGTTGTTGCTTAGCAGTAAAGGTACTGGACTAGTAATCAAAAGTTTGCTGGTTCAAGCTCCACCACTGCCAGGTTGTCACTGCTGGGCCCTTGAGCAAGGCCCTTAACCATCAATTGCTTAGACAGCTTTGGATGAAAGTGTCTGCTAAATGCCAAAAATGTAAGTGCGTGCATTTTACACTTCTTTCTGATTTTAGTACTTGATTATGCTGCAGTTAGTCGTTGTACACCGTTTATAATGAAACAGGACAGTTTAAGCAGCAGTTCTTTATTAGCTTCATGCTTTAATGCTCCTCTGTCTCTACTGATTATCCTGTGTGTCTGAATATATTTATATACTTTATACTTAATATAAAATACATCATATATTTATCAGAATGGATTTATGGTGTGACCCTCAGGCTCAGTGGACGGTTGCCGTTCATGGAGAACGATCCAGCAGAAACTGAGGCCAGGATCCTGGCAGCCAAGTTTGACCTCAGCAAGCTCTACCAAAACGTGTCGCAAAGTGCCTCTCTGTTCCTCAAGAAGATCCTATGCAGCTACCCTTGGTGTGTATAACGTCCACTCTTCCACTTTAACCTGTGTTAATCTTCTCTTCAATATTTAACTGATAAAAGTAGGAAGAAAAGATTTCTAATGTTTCACTGATCAACTTCACTGTAGTTTGTAAATAGAAACATGTTTAGAATTTCCATAAAAGTCAGGACGGGGCGTGTTCCCCCCTGTGTTCCCCCCTGTGTTCCCCCCTGTGTTCCCCCCTGTGTTCCCCCCTGTGTTCCATCAGCGTTCCTATTTATTTCCACTTTTTAATGTGTGATGAACTGAGGACACTAATCGTTGCTCCGTTCCTCGCTCGATACGAGATTCAGCTGCTCAACAGTCCGTGCTCACCGTCGTCTGATTCTCCTCTTCATGACAGGAAACAGATCTGGACGGCAGGCAGGCAGCTCAAGCACACGCACTCTGTGTCGGGGCCCAGAGAACTCGGAGGTGTTTCTGTATAGAACTGATGTACAACTTTCTCTTTGTGTAATAGTTTCAGATCGCATTTCTTGATGCAGCAGCGGCCTGTGTTAAATGATAACGGTTTTCTGAAGTACTCCCAAGCACATGTGGTTATATTTATATCAGTAGTTTTTCATGCGATTTCAAAAATGCACAAAATATAACATAGAACGACAAAGACTCACAATTCTAAACACAATGGTAGAAATCTTTAACAAAACCAAAACAGAAACTCTGATCAATTATTTGAAAAAGACAGGACTGATAATTCACATCTAGAAATAAACACAGAAAGGACACAAAACAAAGAACATGAATAAATAACCCGAACAAAGCTAGGTACCTATCTTGCCATGAGAATGACCAATGGGTAAACATGGCGTTAAACAACAAACAAACAAACAAATCATGAGATTTCATCTGGGAGCTCTGGTTTCCGTTCTTGCCCTACATGGACTTGGAATCTCCAGATTCCCTGAATCTTTTTACACTATTGTGTACAGTAGATGGTGAAAGACCTCAATTATTTGCATTCTTGTGTTTTTCCTAAATTTATGAGCTTTTCACACTTAAAAAGTGTGGGTCGTGTGCACAAATCGAGATCCATAAAGACATGGTTTGAGAACTCCTGTGGCCCTATGGAGCATTTTTGAACACTGATGGCCAACCAGGTTTTCTCATCCAACACCAGTGCCTGAACTTACACGTGCTGTTTTGCCTGAATGTAAATCTTGTGGATTTTAAAGCTGAAAAGTGAGTGGAACATCGTGCTTGGTATCTGCACATGTCAGAAGTTTGGCTGACTTTAATAAGGGATCTGCAGCAGTAAAGGAGAGCTACGATGACTGGGTAGATTAGTGGCTAATATGCATGTGTGTGTGTGTGTGTGTGTGTGTGCCCGCATGTTGTGTTCCAGGGCCCGACCCTCCATCAAAGACTGCTTCAACAACTCGTGGCTGCAGGACGCGTATCTGATGCGGCTGCGGCGCCAGACGCTAACCTTCACCACCACGCGTCTCAAAGATTTCCTCGGTCAGCAGCAGCAGGTCCGAGCGCAGCAGGTCACCAAGCACAAGGTTCTCCTGCGTTCATACCAGAGCTCCGGCCACACCCCGACCACACCCGTCACCCCGACCTCACCCATCACACCCATCACCACGCCCTCTACACCCACCGCTCCCGTCACTCAGTGAGCACGACCTGCTGCAGACGGACCGACGCGAGTAGAAGAACGGCGAGGCACGGCCCCCCGTGGTGGGCGGAAAACGTCCTGAGAACATGCTGTGCTCTGGTTGAACTGTGCCACGCCCAGCCTCAGCACGGTTGGCACCCGTTCTGAGATCAGACAAGGGAAATTAGTCTCAGTCTCAGGAAAAGACTAGAAACTCATTCAGGCCAGCCTGCTTCATGCACAGCATCGCCACGCCCACGCAACCCTATTTATTTTCTTTTATTCTTCCTCTGAGTGTTTGATTAGAAGCCCGGATACACCAAGACCTGGCGCCAGTGCACCAACTTCAGCTGAATGTGGGCATGCCAAAATGTTTTTGCTCCCTCTAGAACAGAAATAAAGTGTCATACAGCAGGTGGCAGTAGTGAACAGTCAAAATAATAAAAGCTAAAACCAGTAAAAATCACTGGTACTGCTGTATTAACCTATTCCACATGTCGTTCTCCAGTATCAGCACCTACATGCTGTTTAATGCAGTTCACGTTTCGACCACTGGATGGCACTGTACAACATCGTAGCTTAAACTGGGCTCTGTAGATTGTGTGGTGTAATACAGAGTACATAGTGGTGATGTAGAACCCAGCCGGGTTATATTATATTATAATAAACCACAATGATAAAGTTTATAAAGCACTAAATGTAGTTTTTTAAGACGAACACATTTTAATTCTTAAATAATAGCAGCTACAGTAGATGAATATTAATGCACCCTGTGTGCACGCCTAAAACCGTGCCGATTGTTTGCTTGACCGTCCTCCGTGTTCCGTCTCCTGCGCTGAGGCACCAGGCTGAACAGGAAACTTCAGCTTCCAGCATCAATTAAAAATGCTTAGTCGGCTGAACGGGTACTGACAGCGACCGCCACCCAGAAACAGAGCAAAATCTACAGACGACGGTCGAGTGGGCTTGGTGTGTCTGGTTCTTCAGAGTCGTGAGCTCTGTGGTAATGAGGGAGTCTCCTGAGCTTCTGCGTTTATGGAGAAGAATAAAAGACGTCTCTTTTTTCTGCTGTTTTTACCCTGTGTGTGTTTATGAGAGATTTATCACTGAGCTTTATTATATTCATGTAAAGTCGAACGTTTGGAATTAGTGCTTCATAACGGTAGGTGTGGTACAGAATAAAGTACCGTGGTCTTCCATGGAGAGTAGAAGTTTATAGGTACTATATAGGTACAGAACTGTAGTCTGATGATGAGGGTTAATCCTGTTACTGAGAGATAAAGAATATTTGGAAGCGTAACCACTGAGCCACCGCTGCTGTGGACGTTGTTCTGCTAACATAATGAACCACAAGTAAAAGAATTAAAACGTTTTCTGTTACTGTGGACGTCTGTGGGGTTTATTCTGCTTCTGATTTACTTCTGAAATACACATTTCACTAAACACCACCGAGATCTGCTTCTATTGTGTAAACTAATTCTACACTAGTTCTAATTATTAGTGTAAATCTGATCCGTATTGAGTTCTGAATTTTATTTTGTCTTTATTTGGATTCTGAGCAGTTAGAGAAATTTGAGAATTTAAAAAATAATTCTTTAAAGTGACTTTTTACGATGGTGTATTGGGGCCACTGTAAAAAATATTTTAAAGTTTTTATTTGGAGAATAAAGTCGGAATGATTTGGAGAATAAAGCTGAACTATTCTGGTGGAGTGAGCAGCTGTCGTAGGCTCGTCATGTCAGAGAAGCTCGGGTCTCAGTACCTGGATCGGCCTCCACTGTGTGTTACTGTGGTTATCCAGTAACCCGTGATTATTTTTGGGTGGTTGTTTGTATTGTTCGCTTCCATCCACATGACATGACGACTAAACCCGTCACTCGACCATTCATAGCGACGCCGTACAGCTTTAGTTTATCGTACGAGTCTGTAAGGTGTTGGGGCCTCGGTTGAAGTACTGGCGACCGGTGGTGCACGTTCTTCTAAATAAACACAGTTTATTACAAAGCTGCTTCAGCGTCCTAACACTAATAACACGCTGGTGCTGATGTGCAGGAGATCGAGGATTTCTTTATGTGTGAAACCGATACGAAAGTAGAACTTTACCCAATCATGAAGGAGGCGCTGTGGCCGTAATATTTACACTTTAATCTCCAAATCATTTCGACTTTATTCTCGAAATTGAAACTTAAAAAAATATTTTTCCTTAAAGTGGCTCGATTACGCCGTCGTACTTTTAGATCAACGATTTTTTTTAATCACTAGATTACTGATTTAATTGATTACATTTGTGTATTGGTGTATTGGTTGGTATCTTTGCATTTGTAGGCTAGGATCACGTGTGCTCGTGTTGGTTTTTTAAGCTCTTAACACATTTTTGTTGTTTTTTAACATTTGTACAATTGACTGAGAAGCTTTTTAACAGAATAAATAGAAGGAAATAAACTGAGGCAGCAAATGAGGTTCTGTGTTATTCATCAGTGCAAAAAAACTGATCAGATCTACAGTAACGTCAACTAATCAGTCAGTACTGAGATCTGTACTTTATGCCACCTAACGGCAGGATTAACACACTATATACTGCTCTCTCTGTTTCCTGTCATTAGTTTCAGTACAAAAACAAAACATGACAAATTATAAACAAGAAAAGAATCCAGGTAATAAATGTGTGGAATTAAATAAGCAGTTCATTTAGTTCTTAAGAATTAATATATCATTTATATATTTTACACATACATGTTTAGGTAGGTTGATGCATTGTTGTATTTTCTGATCATCATGCTGCTAAACAAGTTCATTCAGACTTTAAAAATCACTGAATGTGTTAAAAGATTCAGAAAAATAAGCTGCATTTTAAGAATAAAAGTTTAATCTGCGTTTAATTACACAGATCTACAAATTTCAGAAACAATCATCTCATTAAAATGCTTCTCGACCTGCTTCTGTAAAATCAGATTTAATTTTATTATTTTATTTGTTCATGTTTATTCTGTACATGATTTTATGTCGATGTTCCCCTGAGTGCACGAGACTGTGTGTGATGAGAATAATCACTGATTATAATTATTTTATATTGTAATAACTGTTTAACATCATAAGAACTGCTTCCACGTGTGGTCATCAGAACTGTAGAGATAATGAAGATAAATCTAAACCTAGAATATATATAAGAATATAAGAATTAAAGAATATATATATTCTAATAAATATATATTATGAATCAAACCCTTTCATATCATGTGTGAGTAGACAGCAGCACAAACAAATACTAAAGTACCTAATCAATTCTAACTCATTATTATTATCATTATCAATATTATTATTATTAAGATTTCTGGAGGTTTTATCTTGTAGTTTGGTGGATTTTTTTGTGCATTTCTGCTCCACAGATCTAAGCTGGTTCTATATTTCATTAATAGTGTTTTTATGGGTATTTTCACACTTTATGTTTCCTTTATAATCAATATTTATTTCATCTTCATTTTACACCAGACTGAGACACTGACAGGTTTGTGATGGTGAAATAAGGTTTTGTATGAGTTTGTGTGTATTTTTTATTTGTATTATTTTTTACCAGGCTAAAAACCCTTTAATGTGAAACTAAACTAACTTTTTTAATGTTCTTTTTTTTTTAATGAATTTTGTTGCACTAAATCAGTAACAGACCTGGACTGAATGTTTTACAGTAGAATAAATGAAGTGTGGAGATGTGAGAAATGTTTTATTTCAACTAATAAAATCAGATATAAAGAGAGTTTGTGTAAGATATTATTACACTTACGCCCATTCAGCCCTGGATTGTTTAGTGTGGGGTACGGGGTACAGGGTGAGCCCATCACTCCAGACGTCTCCAGCTCAGCCTGTGATGTTGTATGTTGTTTCTTTGCCACATTTTGAACCACCTTTGGTATGGTTATCTCATCAGATCTCCTCCTTCCACCATATCCTGGAAAGTTCTTGACTGTTCCATGAGTACGAAACTTTTTAATAACATTCTGACCTGTTGAAGCCGGGGTGCTGAGGTGTTCGGAGAACCTCTTTTACCCTTTAGACCTCTCGTGCTTGGTGATAGTAGCGTTTCTGCTCTCTGGTATTTACCCTTGTGAAAAAGGAGGGAGTAAAAGTGGCCGGTTTAAGGTGTTATAGCCACCATTTAAAGAGTTTTTATTGAGTTATTTTGGGTTCGTGTATTTTCTGTATTAAATAAGTGAGTTTATAAATTCAAACAGTAAGTGTGTGTGTGAGTATAGTGTAGTATGTGTAGTTTAGTATGTATGATTAGTATGAATGTGTAGTATGTATGATTAGTATGAATGTGAACAGTAAGTGTGTGTGTGTGAGTATAGTGTAGTATGTATGATTAGTATGAATGTGTAGTATGTGTAGTGTAGTATGTATGATTAGTATGAATGTAAACAGTAAGTGTGTACAGTAAGTGTGTAGTATGTGTAGTGTAGTATGTGTAGTGTAGTAAGTGTAGTGTGTGGGTATAGTGTAGTATAGTGCAGTATAGTGTAGTATGTGTAAGTATAGTGTAGTAAGTGTAGTGTGTGGGTATAGTGCAGTATAGTGTAGTATGTGTAAGTATAGTGTAGTAAGTGTAGTGTGTGAGTATAGTGTAGTATGTGTAGTTTGTGTGAGTATAGTGTAGTATGTGTGGGTATAGTGTAGTATAGTGCAGTATAGTGTAGTATGTGTGAGTATAGTGTAGTATGTATGAATATGAACAGTAAGTGTGTGTGTGAGTATAGTGCAGTATAGTGTAGTATGTATGAATGTGAACAGTGTGTGTGTGAGTATAGTGCAGTATAGTGTAGTAAGTGTAGTGTGTGTGAGTATAGTGTAGTATGTATGAATGTGAACAGTAAGTGTGTGTGTGAGTATAGTGCAGTATAGTGTAGTATGTGTAGTGTGTGTTAGTAGTGTAGTATGTATGAATGTGAACAGTAAGTGTGTGTGTGAGTATAGTGTAGTATGTATGATTAGTATGAATGTAAACAGTGTGTGTGTGAGTATAGTGCAGTATAGTGTAGTAAGTGTAGTATGTGTGAGTATAGTGCAGTATAGTGTAGTATGTGTAGTGTGTGTTAGTATAGTGTAGTATGTATGAATGTGAACAGTGTGTGTGTGAATATAGTGCAGTATAGTGTAGTATGTGTAGTGTGTGTGAGTATAGTGTAGTATGTATGAATGTGAACAGTAAGTGTGTGTGTGAGTATAGTGCAGTATAGTGTAGTATGTGTAGTGTGTGTGAGTATAGTGTAGTGTATTAAGTGCAGTATAGTGTAGTATGTATGAATGTGAACAGTAAGTGTGTGTGTGAGTATAGTGCAGTATAGTGTAGTATGTGTAGTGTGTGAGTATAGTGTAGTATAGTGTAGTATGTATGAATGTGAACAGTAAGTGTGTGTGTGAGTATAGTGCAGTATAGTGTAGTATGTATGAATGTGAACAGTAAGTGTGTGTGTGAGTATAGTGCAGTATAGTGTAGTATGTGTAGTGTGTGTGAGTATAGTGTAGTATGTGTAGTGTGTGTGAGTATAGTGTAGTAAGTGTAGTGTATTAAGTGCAGTATAGTGTAGTATGTATGAATGTGAACAGTGTGTGTGTGAGTATAGTGTAGTATAGTGTAGTGTGTGTGAGTATAGTGTAGTATGTGTAGTGTGTGAGTATAGTGTAGTATGTGTGAGTATAGTGTAGTATGTATGAATGTGAACAGTGTGTGTGTGAGTATAGTGCAGTATAGTGTAGTATGTGTAGTGTGTGTGAGTATAGTGTAGTATGTGTAGTGTGTGTGAGTATAGTGTAGTAAGTGTAGTGTATTAAGTGCAGTATAGTGTAGTATGTATGAATGTGAACAGTAAGTGTGTGTGTGTGAGTAGTGCAGTATAGTGTAGTGTGTGTGAGTATAGTGTAGTAAGTGTAGTGTATTAAGTGCAGTATAGTGTAGTATGTATGAATGTGAACAGTAAGTGTGTGTGTGAGTATAATGCAGTATAGTGTAGTATGTGTAGTGTGTGAGTATAGTGTAGTATGTATGAATGTGAACAGTGTGTGTGTGAGTATAGTGCAGTATAGTGTAGTATGTGTAGTGTGTGTGAGTATAGTGTAGTATGTGTAGTGTGTGTGAGTATAGTGTAGTATGTGTAGTGTGTGTGAGTATAGTGTAGTAAGTGTAGTGTATTAAGTGCAGTATAGTGTACTGTAGTATGTATGAATGTGAACAGTAAGTGTGTGTGTGAGTATAGTGCAGTATGTGTAGTGTGTGTGAGTATAGTGTAGTATGTATGAATGTGAACAGTGTGTGTGTGAGTATAGTGCAGAATAGTGTAGTATGTGTGAGTATAGTGTAGTATGTGTAGTGTGTGTGAGTATAGTGTAGTATGTGTAGTGTGTGAGTATAGTGTAGTAAGTGTAGTGTGTGTGAGTATAGTGTAGTATGTGTAGTGTGTGTGAGTATAGTGTAGTATAGTGTAGCAAGTGTAGTGTATTAAGTGCAGTATAGTGTAGTATGTGAGTATAGTGTAGTGTAGTAAGTGTAGTGTATTAAGTGCAGTATGTGTAGTGTGTGAGTATAGTGTAGTAAGTGTAGTGTATTAAGTGCAGTATAGTGTAGTATGTGTAGTGTGTGAGTATAGTGTAGTATAGTGTAGTGTATTAAGTGCAGTATAGTGTAGTATGTGTAGTGTGTGAGTATAGTGTAGTATAGTGTAGTAAGTGTAGTGTATTAAGTGCAATATAAGTGTAGTATGTGTAGTGTGTGAGTATAGTGTAGTATAATGTAGTAAGTGTAGTGTAGTATAGTGCAGTATAAGTGTAGTATGTATGAATGTGAACACTAAACTCGCTGTTTAAACTTTGCAGACTCTCCCTAGTTCTTCTTCATTCTGTTCTGCACTGTTTCGAGGCGCCCCGCTCGCTCCCGCCAGCCTAAACTTCTCATGTTTTCTTAACCTGAAGTGAAAGTGAACGCGCACAACATTTAATTATCACCAGATTAATCGTTTTTAGCTTCTAATGAGTATAAACTTGTTCTTAATGCGGTTTAGTTAAAGAATCGCCGATGAACGTGAGCAGATTAGCCGCAGTTCCGTCAGCGAGGCCGTGATGCGTTCAAACTTAGTTTAGTGTTGGACTTCACAGGATTTAAAAGGGCAACACACCTGATAACGCTGCGTTATATTAGGGTGGGTCCCACACTACAGCTGTCACCAAGGGACTTTAATTACACTTAAATAATCACACTGTTATTATAAGCATGTTTTTACCTGTTGCTGTTGTTTTTCTTTTTTATATGATTCATTATGTTGATTAGTACCACACAGTATTTCGTTGTACTATGTACAATGACAAATAAAGTTTCTATTCTATTCTATCTGTTACAAGAGTTTACCATGGTTTAATTTGGGGCAGTAAAGCTTGGGATGGAGTGAATGGTTCTTGACTTCAAGTCTGTAACATGACTAGTAGGTCAAATGTAAAGAAGTCAGACCGGCTGTTTAATTTTCCTGTGCTTGTTGTCCAGTTTTGTTTAGTTTTTTTACCACAGATGCCCTTTCTGGTGCAACCCGCTTTATTTACAGTGTATCACAAAAGTGAGTACACCCCTCACATTTCTGCAAATATTTTATTATATCTTTTCATGGGACAACACTATAGAAATAAAACTTGGATATAACTTAGAGTAGTCAGTGTACAACTTGTATAGCAGTGTAGATTTACTGTCTTCTGAAAATAACTCAACACACAGCCATTAATGTCTAAATAGCTGCAACATAAGTGAGTACACCCCACAGTGAACATGTCCAAATTGTGCCCAAAGTGTCAATATTTTGTGTGACCACCATTATTATCCAGCACTGCCTTAACCCTCCTGGGCATGGAATTCACCAGAGCTGCACAGGTTGCTACTGGAATCCTCTTCCACTCATCCATGATGACATCACGGAGCTGGTGGATGTTAGACACCTTGAACTCCTCCACCTTCCACTTGAGGATGTGCCACAGGTGCTCAATTGGGTTTAGTCCATCACCTTTACCTTCAGCTTCCTCAGCAAGGCAGTTGTCATCTTGGAGGTTGTGTTTGGGGTCGTTATCCTGTTGGAAAACTGCCATGAGGCCCAGTTTTCGAAGGGAGGGGATCATGCTCTGTTTCAGAATGTCATAGTACATGTTGGAATTCATGTTTCCCTCAATGAACTGCAGCTCCCCAGTGCCAGCAACACTCATGCAGCCCAAGACCATGATGCTACCACCATTATGCTTGACTGTAGGCAAGATACAGTTGTCTTGGTACTTCTCACCAGGGCGCCGCCACACATGCTGGACACCATCTGAGCCAAACAAGTTTATCTTGGTCTCGTCAGACCACAGGGCATTCCAGTAATCCATGTTCTTGGACTGCTTGTCTTCAGCAAACTGTTTGCGGGCTTTCTTGTGCGTCAGCTTCCTTCTGGGATGACGACCATGCAGACCGAGTTGATGCAGTGTGTGGCGTATGGTCTGAGCACTGACAGGCTGACCTCCCACATCTTCAACCTCTGCAGCAATGCTGGCAGCACTCATGTGTCTATTTTTTAAAGCCAACCTCTGGATATGACGCCGAACACGTGGACTCAACTTCTTTGGTCGACCCTGGCGAAGCCTGTTTCGAGTGGAACCTGTCCTGGAAAACCGCTGTATGACCTTGGCCACCATGCTGTAGCTCAGTTTCAGGGTGTTAGCAATCTTCTTATAGCCCAGGCCATCTTTGTGGAGAGCAACAATTCTATTTCTCACATCCTCAGAGAGTTCTTTGCCATGAGGTGCCATGTTGAATATCCAGTGGCCAGTATTAGAGAATTGTACCCAAAACACCAAATTTAACAGCCCTGCTCCCCATTTACACCTGGGACCTTGACACATGACACCAGGGAGGGACAACGACACATTTGGGCACAATTTGGACATGTTCACTGTGGGGTGTACTCACTTATGTTGCAGCTATTTAGACATTAATGGCTGTGTGTTGAGTTATTTTCAGAAGACAGTAAATCTACACTGCTATACAAGCTGTACACTGACTACTCTAAGTTATATCCAAGTTTTATTTCTATAGTGTTGTCCCATGAAAAGATATAATGAAATATTTGCAGAAATGTGAGGGGTGTACTCACTTTTGTGATACACTGTATATATAGGTGTAGTGTGCAGTGGCGTAACTACAAGGGGGGCAGGTGCACTGGGGCCCATGGCGGGGGGGGGGGGCCTCCACAACATGAACTCAACCACCCACCGCACTGTCCCACCACTGGCTTCACGTATTATGCATGTATTATGGCAAGCCAAACAGGAAATACATAGCAAACACTATATATATATACAGTGTATCACAAAAGTGAGTACACCCCTCACATTTCTGCAGATATTTAAGTATATCTTTTCATGGGACAACACTGACAAAATGACACTTTGACACAATGAAAAGTAGTCTGTGTGCAGCTTATATAACAGTGTAAATTTATTCTTCCCTCAAAACAACTCAATATACAGCCATTAATGTCTAAACCACCGGCAACAAAAGTGAGTACACCGCTTAGTGAAAGTTCCTGAAGTGTCAATATTTTGTGTGGCCACCATTATTTCCCAGAACTGCCTTAACTCTCCTGGGCATGGAGTTTACCAGAGCTTCACAGGTTGCCACTGGAATGCTTTTCCACTCCTCCATGACGACATCACTGAGCTGGCGGATATTCGAGACTTTGCGCTCCTCCACCTTCCGCTTGAGGATGCCCCAAAGATGTTCTATTGGGTTTAGGTCTGGAGACATGCTTGGTCAGTCCATCACCTTTACCCTCAGCCTCTTCAATAAAGCAGTGGTCGTCTTAGAGGTGTGTTTGGGGTCATTATCATGCTGGAACACTGCCCTGCGACCCAGTTTCCGGAGGGAGGGGATCATGCTCTGCTTCAGTATTTCACAGTACATATTGGAGTTCATGTGTCCCTCAATGAAATGTAACTCCCCAACACCTGCTGCACTCATGCAGCCCCAGACCATGGCATTCCCACCACCATGCTTGACTGTAGGCATGACACACTTATCTTTGTACTCCTCACCTGATTGCCGCCACACATGCTTGAGACCATCTGAACCAAACAAATTAATCTTGGTCTCATCAGACCATAGAACATGGTTCCAGTAATCCATGTCCTTTGTTGACATGTCTTCAGCAAACTGTTTGCGGGCTTTCATGTGTAGAGACTTCAGAAGAGGCTTCCTTCTGGGGTGACAGCCATGCAGACCAATTTGATGTAGTGTGCGGCGTATGGTCTGAGCACTGACAGGCTGACCCCCCACCTTTTCAATCTCTGCAGCAATGCTGACAGCACTCCTGCGCCTATCTTTCAAAGACAGCAGTTGGATGTGACGCTGAGCACGTGCACTCAGCTTCTTTGGACGACCAACGCGAGGTCTGTTCTGAGTGGACCCTGCTCTTTTAAAACGCTGGATGATCTTGGCCACTGTGCTGCAGCTCAGTTTCAGGGTGTTGGCAATCTTCTTGTTGCCTTGGCCACCTTCATGTAGCACAACAATTCGTCTTTTAAGATCCTCAGAGAGTTCTTTGCCATGAGGTGCCATGTTGGAACTTTCAGTGACCAGTATGAGAGAGTGTGAGAGCTGTACTACTAAATTGAACACACCTGCTCCCTATGCACACCTGAGATGTAGTAACACTAACGAGTCACATGACATTTTGGAGGGAAAATGACAAGCAGTGCTCAATTTGGACATTTAGGGGTGTAGTCTCTTAGGGGTGTACTCACTTTTGTTGCCGGTGGTTTAGACATTAATGGCTGTATATTGAGTTATTTTGAGGGAAGAATAAATTTACACTGTTATATAAGCTGCACACAGACTACTTTTCATTGTGTCAAAGTGTCATTTTGTCAGTGTTGTCCCATGAAAAGATATACTTAAATATCTGCAGAAATGTGAGGGGTGTACTCACTTTTGTGATACACTGTATATATATATATATATATATATATATATATATATATATATATATATATATATATATATGTATATATAACATTTGTTGAGGGGGCGGGCCCAACATTTTTTTTTGCACTGGGGCCCATGAGCTCCTAGTTACGCCACTGGTAGTGTGTGTAGTAAATGAAGTGTGTATGATTATTATTTGTGTAAATAGTAAATGTATGTAGTATTAGGTGGTAAGTAAAAAATGAATAAATGAATGAAAGCCTGAGATGTCGATGCTCCCCAGTGGAAGTTCGGAGTTGCCCCTTTTAAGAGTAGTGTGTGTAGTGTGTATGATGAGTATTGGTATAGTAATAGTAAATAGTAAATGTATGTAGTGTATATAGTATGTATAGTATTTGTAGTGTATGTAGTATCAGGTGGTTAGTAAGAATAAATGAATGAATGAATGAAGGCCTGAGACGTTTGAAGTCGACGCTCCCAGTGGAAGTTTGCGAAATTTGTGAAAGTTGCCCCTTTAGAAGTACTATGTGTAGTGTGTATGATTAGTATTGGTGTAAATAGTAAATGTATGCAGTGTATGCAGTATCAGGTGGTTAGTAAAAAATGAATGAATGAATGAATGAAGGCCTGAGATGTTTAAAGTCGACGTGCCCCCAGTGGAAGCCAGTGGAAGTTTGGAGTTTAGAAATAGTATGTGTAGTGTGTATGATTAATATTTGTATACATAGTAAATATATGTAGTGTGTGTATCAGGTGGTAAGTAAAATGAATGCATGAATCAAAGAAAGAAAGAAATGTTTGAAGTCGACACCCCCCAGTGGAAGCCAATGGAGTTGCCCCTTTAGATGTAGTATGTGTAGTGTGTATGATTAATATTTGTGTAAATAGTAAATGTATGCAGTGTCTATAGTGTGTATAGTGTGTATAGTGTGTGTAGTGTGTGTAGTATACAGTTAGTAAGAATGAATGAATGGAGGCCTGAGATGTTTAAAGTCGACGCCCCCAGTGGAAGCCAGTGGAGTTGCCCCTTTAAGAGTAGTGCTTTTAATGTGTATGATTAGTACTGGTGTAAATAGTGAATGTATGTAGTGTGTGTAGTATCAGGTGGTTAATAAGACTGAATGAATAAACAAATGAAGGAATGAATGAATGAACTTATTAATGAGGGCCTGAGATGTTTGAAGTCGTTGCGCCCCCCCGTGGAAGCCAGTGGCAGTTTGGAGATGCTCCTAGTATGTGTAGTGTGTATGATTAATATTTGTGTAAATAGTAAATGTATGTATAGTGTGTATAGTGTGTGTAGTGTGTGTGGTATCAGGTGGTTAGTAAGACTGAATGAATGAATGAGATGTGTGATGTGGGCAGTGGTAGCTCAGTGGTTAAGGTACTGGACTAGTAATCAGAAGGTTGCCGGTTCTAGGCCCACCACCGCCAAGTTGCCACTGTTGGGCCCCTGAGCAAGACCCTCAATTGCTCAAAAATTGTGTTCAGCCATAACTGTAAGTCGCTTTGGATAAAAGCGTCTGCTAAATGCTGAAAATGTAAATGTAAATGTGTGAAGTCGACACGCCCCCCCAGTGGAAGCCAGTGGAAGTTCGGAGTTTAAGAGTAGTATGTGTAATATATGTAGTGTGTATGATTAGTATTGGTGTAAATAGTAAATATATGTGGTGTGTAGTATCAGGCGGTTAGTAAAAATAAATAAATGAATGAGTGAACGAGGTGTGAAGTTGAAGTCCACACGCCCCCCAGTGGAAGCCGGTGGAAGTTTGGAGTTGCCCCTTTAAGAGTAGTACGTATGGTTAGTATTGGTGTAAATAGTAAATGTATGTAGTGTGTATGATAAGTATTGGTATAGTAATAGTAAATAGTGAATGTATGCAGTGTATGAGTATCAGTATCAGTTAGTAAAATGAATAAATAAATAAATAAATAAATGAATAAATAAATGAATGAGATGTTTGAAGTCGACGCCCCCCAGTGGAAGTTCGGAGTTGCCCCTTTAAGAGCGCGGGCGCCTTGAAACCGCGCAGTTCCATGTTTGTATGCTGAGCTGCTGTTGAGCTCCATGTTGTCAGAAAGTTTTTGGCACCAAAGAAACGAAACTTTTGATTTTCATTCATTTCCGCTCAGTTCAGTTCAGTGTTTTAATCCTGAAGCTCCGGAGCGGCGGGAGCGGCTTTGATCGGGATGCAGTTTGCTCGCTGCTGTTAGAGTTGGAGGAACTTTATTAGACTTTAGTGCAGAAGTTTGGTGCAGCGGTGCGGAATCAGCGCAGAAGCTTCATGGACGCGCAAACATCCATCATCACCCAAGTGAGCAGAGATGAGGAGAACAGCGCTGATGTGCGCTCAGATACACCTGAGAAAGGTGAGAAAGAACTCAGTAACACTCTGATAATAAAACTTTTATTCTGCGCTGGGGGGGAAGTGGGTATGACCCGCCCATTCAAATGAGCCCGAGTGCAGTGGAGGGAGATGTTCTGGAGGTTCCTGGAGGTTCCTGGTGGTCCAAAACTTCACCATGGGTGTCTGAATTATTCTATAAAGTGTCTGAGCACAGGGTTGGACCAGCATGAGCCACCAGAACCAATGTTTCACCCCTTGGTGTAGATTTTCTTGAACTGTTCTGCCCAGATTTGTGCCCAGTGTTGGTGTTGTTGGGTGGTGGTGACCAGTGTTCCAAGTTCCAAGTCTTCAGTAGAAAATCCATCAGGTTCTCATCAGGTCATAACCTCTCATGAAGGCCTTGGTGTCATAATAGTACACAATAGTTTCACATTTATGAAGCTATTTAGTGACCACTTGTGCCGTGTAGATGGGTGTAATCCTGGAAGAGACCACTCCATCCAGGACAGATGTGAAGAATCACATTTAAGAGGTGATCGGTTTGTTTTTATTGGATTTACTGTGATGTTTTTGCTTCAAGGGGCAAATAAGTCCAAAGAGTGCCAGAAAATACCCCAGAGGAACGTCTCACTATTCAGGGCCAGTGTTTAGACCTGCACCGTCCTCTTGGTGTACTTCAGATATGCACCCACACACTTGTTGTAAACATTATATGTGTACGACAGCGGATCTGTTCACGTCAGGTTCTGTGTTGACTGGTTCTCGCCAAGTTCTTCTTGTTTACCTTCTTTAGGTTTAGAAGTTTGTGCCGTGTCGTTACCCGTCCATATATTTAATCATTCTAGGTTTAGGATGAAGACTAACCGTAACCATCGTGTTTATATATACGGTTGGAGATCATATGTTCATATACACTTGTATAGGCCGCACGATCAAATGTTATTTTGGGCTATCAGTCAGTTTAAATCCCGGCTCTGCCATGCAGCCACTGTTGGGCCCTTGAGCGAGGCCCTTAACCCTGTCAGCTCCAGGGACCCTGCACTCTGACCCCAGCTGCCAAAAAAACAACCTGGAATACACAGGAGAGAATCTCATTGTACTGAACACGTGTAGACGTATTTATGATAAATAAAGACGTTCTTCCAAGAAGCGCCCCGCCCCGCCCCTCCCAAAACACACAAACGTGAATCAGAGGCCAGACTGTCCACAGTCAAGCCTGCTTTACATTGTCATGGGCTTAGAGGCGGGTAATCGGTAAATAAACTGAAATTGAAATGTATAGCTGTATTGTTCCAGCTATAAACGGTACAAACGTCTATCAGTGGACTCAGTTTGACCTTCAGCTGGGACGTCATCTGTCCAAATCTGTGTAAAACCAAGTCATAAAGCTTAGAACTACAGGACACGTATTTCAGGCACTACATTTCCCATAATGCCCCAGCATCTTTCCAAAAGCTTGGAAAGCTAACCCTTCATTCATATATTTTTAGCTCATCGTTAACCGTGCCTGCTGTAGCTTCTTTATGAGAAGTTAGGGTGGGGAGACTGAGACGATCTGAGCATGTGCAGACGAGGGATGAGAGTTCTATGGAGAGAAGGATGCTGAAGATGGAGGAGGGTTATGGATGAGGACGTGGAGGTGCTTGGTGTAGCTTAGCACATGTTTTGACAAATGCACTTCCCCACAGTTTTTCAAGTTCTCACTACACGACTGGATCTCTAGTAATCGGGAGTCTTTCAGGTCGGTGTGTATTTCACACTACACGACTGATGGGTGATGGGGGGGTCACACACTACACCGTCTATCACCTGGAGGAATCTCAGGCGAGTCTGTCTGGCATCCCAAACTACGTTTAGTCATGAAAACACACGTGAGAAGTGACGAGGGGTTTAACGACACCACGTCCAAAAATGCACGTCAACAATAAGCGAGAGATCAGAGCTGTGTGTGCGCTCATGTGCAGCGTAAAATCAACGAGGACGTGACCAGCAGGGGGCGTCTGTTCTGTTCTATAGTGAGTTACAGGTTAATAAATATTGTTCGCAGTGCATCGTGGGTGTTATAGTTTGGCATGGACGATAAGGTCACAGATACTGTAAAGCTTGTGTGTGTGCTGATGTATTCTGATAGAAACTATATTACCCTGTACCACGTTTTTACCCCCCTCACCCGGGTTTACCCTCACCCCGTATCCTGCGTTCTCATTGGCTGTAGTTCACTATAGCACTCGCTGCCGCTCACAACCTGTGTGCACCGACTGATCCAGATATTTAACATGCTGGATATTTTTCGGTGAGCCGCTCGGATCGAGTGTACGGTGATCGAGAGACGAGTTTTGAGCCTCGAGCGAACACCGAGCTGCGACCGACCAGTCAGCGAGCGAAAATCAGGGCAGAAATCGTTTAGTGTGACCCGGGTATTAGCAGGTCTGAATCAAATCTGAATCATTTAGCAGGTCTGAATCAAATCTGAATCATTTAGCAGGTCTGAATCAAATCTGAATCATTTAGCAGGTCTGAATCAAGTCTGAATCATTTAGCAGGTCTGAATCAAGTCTGAATCATTAAGCAGGTCTGAATCAAATCTGAATCATTTAGCAGGTCTGAATCAAATCTGAATCATTTGGCAGGTCTGAATCAATCCTGAATCATTTAGCAGGTTAGAATCAAATCCGAATCATTTAGCAGGTCTGAATCAAATCCGAATCATTTAGCAGGTCTGAATCAAATCTGAATCATTTAGCAGGTCTGAATCAAATCCGAATCATTTAGCAGGTCTGAATCAAATCTGAATCATTTGGCAGGTCTGAATCAAATCTGAATCATTTAGCAGGTCTGAATCAAATCCGAATCATTTAGCAGGTCTGAATCAAATCTGAATCATTTAGCAGGTCTGAATCAAATCTAAATCATTTAGCAGGTCTGAATCAAATCTGAATCATTTAGCAGGTCTGAATCAAATCCGAATCATTTGGCAGGTCTGAATCAAATCCGAATCATTTAGTCTGAATCAATCCTGAATCATTTAGCAGGTTAGAATCAAATCCGAATCATTTAGCAGGTCTGAATCAAATCCGAATCATTTAGCAGGTCTGAATCAAATCCGAATCATTTAGCAGGTCTGAATCAAATCCGAATCATTTAGCAGGTCTGAATCAAATCCGAATCATTTAGCAGGTCTGAATCAAATCTGAATCATTTAGCAGGTCTGAATCAAATCCGAATCATTTAGCAGGTCTGAATCAAATCCGAATCATTTAGCAGGTCTGAATCAAATCTGAATCATTTAGCAGGTCTGAATCAAATCTGAATCATTTAGCAGGTCTGAATCAAATCCGAATCATTTAGCAGGTCTGAATCAAATCCGAATCATTTAGCAGGTCTGAATCAAATCTGAATCATTTGGCAGGTCTGAATCAAATCTGAATCATTTGGCAGGTCTGAATCAAATCCGAATCATTTAGTCTGAATCAATCCTGAATCATTTAGCAGGTCTGAATCAAATCTGAATCATCTAGCAGGTCTGAATCAAATCTGAATCATCTAGCAGGTCTGAATCAAATCTGAATCATTTAGCAGGTCTGAATCAAATCTGAATCATTTAGCAGGTCTGAATCAAATCAGAATCATTTAGCAGGTCTGAATCAAATCTGAATCATTTAGCAGGTCTGAATCAATCCTGAATCATTTAGCAGGTCTGAATCAGATCTGAATCATTTAGCAGGTCTGAATCAAATCTGAATCATTTAGCAGGTCTGAATCAAATCTGAATCATTTAGCAGGTCTGAATCAAATCTAAATCATTTAGCAGGTCTGAATCTGAATCTGAATCTGAATCAAATCTGAATCATTTAGCAGGTCTGAATCAAATCTGAATCATTTAGCAGGTCTGAATCAGATCTGAATCATTTAGCAGGTCTGAATCAAATCTGAATCATTTAGCAGGTCTGAATCAAATCTGAATCATTTAGCAGGTCTGAATCAAATCTAAATCATTTAGCAGGTCTGAATCAAATCCGAATCATTTGGCAGGTCTGAATCAAATCTGAATCTGAATCAAATAGCAGGTTAGAATCAAATCTGAATCATTTAGCAGGTCTGAATCAAATCTGAATCATTTAGCAGGTCTGAATCAAATCTGAATCATTTAGCAGGTCTGAATCAAATCTAAATCATTTAGCAGGTCTGAATCAAATCCGAATCATTTGGCAGGTCTGAATCAAATCTGAATCTGAATCAAATAGCAGGTTAGAATCAAATCTGAATCATTTAGCAGGTCTGAATCAAATCTGAATCATTTAGCAGGTCTGAATCAAATCAGAATCATTTAGCAGGTCTGAATGAAATCTGAATCATTTAGCAGGTCTGAATCAAATCTGAATCATTTAGCAGGTCTGAATCAAATCTGAATCATTTAGCAGGTCTGAATCAAATCTGAATCATTTAGCAGGTCTGAATCAAATCTGAATCATTTAGCAGGTCTGAATCAAGTCTGAATCATTAAGCAGGTCTGAATCAAATCTGAAAAATTTAGCAGGTCTGAATCAAATCTGAATCATTTAGCAGGTCTGAATCAAATCTGAATCATTTAGCAGGTCTGAATCAAATCTAAATCATTTAGCAGGTCTGAATCAAATCCGAATCATTTGGCAGGTCTGAATCAAATCTGAATCATTTAGCAGGTTAGAATCAAATCCGAATCATTTAGCAGGTCTGAATCAAATCCGAATCATTTAGTCTGAATCAATCCTGAATCATTTAGCAGGTTAGAATCAAATCCGAATCATTTAGCAGGTTAGAATCAAATCTGAATCATTTAGCAGGTCTGAATCAAATCTGAATCATTTAGCAGGTCTGAATCAAATCAGAATCATTTAGCAGGTCTGAATGAAATCTGAATCATTTAGCAGGTCTGAATCAAATCTGAATCATTTAGCAGGTCTGAATCAAATCTGAATCATTTAGCAGGTCTGAATCAAATCAGAATCATTTAGCAGGTCTGAATCAAATCTGAATCATTTAGCAGGTCTGAATCAAATCTGAATCATTTAGCAGGTCTGAATGAAATCTGAATCATTTAGCAGGTCTGAATCAAATCTGAATCATTTAGCAGGTCTGAATCAAATCTGAATCATTTAGCAGGTCTGAATCAAATCTGAATCATTTAGCAGGTCTGAATCAAATCTGAATCATTTAGCAGGTCTGAATCAAATCTGAATCATTTGGCAGGTCTGAATCAAATCTGAATCATTTGGCAGGTCTGAATCAAATCCGAATCATTTAGTCTGAATCAATCCTGAATCATTTAGCAGGTCTGAATCAAATCTGAATCATCTAGCAGGTCTGAATCAAATCTGAATCATCTAGCAGGTCTGAATCAAATCTGAATCATTTAGCAGGTCTGAATCAAATCTGAATCATTTAGCAGGTCTGAATCAAATCTGAATCATTTAGCAGGTCTGAATCAAATCAGTGGATCTGAATCAACTCAGCAAGCAAATCCAGTCACATACTGAACCGTCTGGCCCTTGAACCAGTGGGAATGCGGTTCTGTTTTTAAAGGGTTTTGCTGGTTTGTAGGAACCGGTACCAGTTCCAGAACCGGAACCAGCACTGAGTTGGTGGAAACTGATATAAGTGTATTTTATAACGGGTTTAAATGAACGTCAGCGCGTCAGTATGTGGGTTTGTTGGTTATGGTTGTTGGTTTGACACTTTGTTCACATTTTGCGCTTCATCAGCTTCCTGGGTGATTCCGTGCAGACGCTCGCGCACCAGCGCACCAGCGCACTCACACCTCACTCACAACTTCTGCCAATTCTGCCGGTTTTATTTGGTTTTAGCAGTGTTGTGGTTTAGTGCAGGTCAAAGGTCGTTTATCATGTGATGCACTTGTACTGTTTCAGCAGAGAGGATGAAATCACACGCAGGAATGATTTATGGTTCATGATGATGACGACGATGTTCCTGATCCGTGCCGCGCTCGGCTTCAGCTTCAGCTTCAGGAGCTTCTGTTCCAGCTTCAGCTTTATTAGATTTACGTTCCTGTAAACGCAGCGTGCTGATTGGTGGAGCTTCTGTTAGCCGCGCCTGACGACCTGTAAACCGTACGTAATGGATGAACGTGGTGCACCGGGGCGTGGCTGACGGACCACATGTTTCCTGGTCGTGTCGCGTCCGTGTGACTGACCCTGGTGTACGTGTGGTCAGTGCTTTGATGAGCTGACCTCAGGTCATTCCTGGTTTATCTGGTTGTTCTGTTCAACTGTTTATTAAACAAACGGGAGCAGAGAGGAACCGGGTCAAAGTTCACTGTGATTCACATGATCTGATCCAGATTAGAGATCCAGTTGGAGAATTCTCCTCCCAATTTAGTCATAAATTGAATCTGAATCAAATAGCAGGTTAGAATCAAATCTGAATCATTTAGCAGGTCTGAATCAAATCTGAATCATTTAGCAGGTCTGAATCAAATCAGAATCATTTAGCAGGTCTGAATGAAATCTGAATCATTTAGCAGGTCTGAATCAAATCTGAATCATTTAGCAGGTCTGAATCAAATCTGAATCATTTAGCAGGTCTGAATCAAATCTGAATCATTTAGCAGGTCTGAATCAAATCTGAATCATTTAGCAGGTCTGAATCAAGTCTGAATCATTAAGCAGGTCTGAATCAAATCTGAATCATTTAGCAGGTCTGAATCAAATCTGAATCATTTGGCAGGTCTGAATCAATCCTGAATCATTTAGCAGGTTAGAATCAAATCCGAATCATTTAGCAGGTCTGAATCAAATCCGAATCATTTAGCAGGTCTGAATCAAATCTGAATCATTTAGCAGGTCTGAATCAAATCCGAATCATTTAGCAGGTCTGAATCAAATCTGAATCATTTGGCAGGTCTGAATCAAATCTGAATCATTTAGCAGGTCTGAATCAAATCTAAATCATCTAGCAGGTCTGAATCAAATCTGAATCATTTAGCAGGTCTGAATCAAATCTGAATCATTTAGCAGGTCTGAATCAAATCTGAATCATTTAGCAGGTCTGAATCAAATCTAAATCATTTAGCAGGTCTGAATCAAATCCGAATCATTTGGCAGGTCTGAATCAAATCTGAATCATTTAGCAGGTTAGAATCAAATCCGAATCATTTAGCAGGTCTGAATCAAATCCGAATCATTTAGTCTGAATCAATCCTGAATCATTTAGCAGGTTAGAATCAAATCCGAATCATTTAGCAGGTTAGAATCAAATCTGAATCATTTAGCAGGTCTGAATCAAATCTGAATCATTTAGCAGGTCTGAATCAAATCAGAATCATTTAGCAGGTCTGAATGAAATCTGAATCATTTAGCAGGTCTGAATCAAATCTGAATCATTTAGCAGGTCTGAATCAAATCTGAATCATTTAGCAGGTCTGAATCAAATCAGAATCATTTAGCAGGTCTGAATCAAATCTGAATCATTTAGCAGGTCTGAATCAAATCTGAATCATTTAGCAGGTCTGAATGAAATCTGAATCATTTAGCAGGTCTGAATCAAATCTGAATCATTTAGCAGGTCTGAATCAAATCTGAATCATTTAGCAGGTCTGAATCAAATCTGAATCATTTAGCAGGTCTGAATCAAATCTGAATCATTTAGCAGGTCTGAATCAAATCTGAATCATTTGGCAGGTCTGAATCAAATCTGAATCATTTGGCAGGTCTGAATCAAATCCGAATCATTTAGTCTGAATCAATCCTGAATCATTTAGCAGGTCTGAATCAAATCTGAATCATCTAGCAGGTCTGAATCAAATCTGAATCATCTAGCAGGTCTGAATCAAATCTGAATCATTTAGCAGGTCTGAATCAAATCTGAATCATTTAGCAGGTCTGAATCAAATCTGAATCATTTAGCAGGTCTGAATCAAATCAGTGGATCTGAATCAACTCAGCAAGCAAATCCAGTCACATACTGAACCGTCTGGCCCTTGAACCAGTGGGAATGCGGTTCTGTTTTTAAAGGGTTTTGCTGGTTTGTAGGAACCGGTACCAGTTCCAGAACCGGAACCAGCACTGAGTTGGTGGAAACTGATATAAGTGTATTTTATAACGGGTTTAAATGAACGTCAGCGCGTCAGTATGTGGGTTTGTTGGTTATGGTTGTTGGTTTGACACTTTGTTCACATTTTGCGCTTCATCAGCTTCCTGGGTGATTCCGTGCAGACGCTCGCGCACCAGCGCACCAGCGCACTCACACCTCACTCACAACTTCTGCCAATTCTGCCGGTTTTATTTGGTTTTAGCAGTGTTGTGGTTTAGTGCAGGTCAAAGGTCGTTTATCATGTGATGCACTTGTACTGTTTCAGCAGAGAGGATGAAATCACACGCAGGAATGATTTATGGTTCATGATGATGACGACGATGTTCCTGATCCGTGCCGCGCTCGGCTTCAGCTTCAGCTTCAGGAGCTTCTGTTCCAGCTTCAGCTTTATTAGATTTACGTTCCTGTAAACGCAGCGTGCTGATTGGTGGAGCTTCTGTTAGCCGCGCCTGACGACCTGTAAACCGTACGTAATGGATGAACGTGGTGCACCGGGGCGTGGCTGACGGACCACATGTTTCCTGGTCGTGTCGCGTCCGTGTGACTGACCCTGGTGTACGTGTGGTCAGTGCTTTGATGAGCTGACCTCAGGTCATTCCTGGTTTATCTGGTTGTTCTGTTCAACTGTTTATTAAACAAACGGGAGCAGAGAGGAACCGGGTCAAAGTTCACTGTGATTCACATGATCTGATCCAGATTAGAGATCCAGTTGGAGAATTCTCCTCCCAATTTAGTCATAAATTGAATCTGAATCAAATAGCAGGTTAGAATCAAATCTGAATCATTTAGCAGGTCTGAATCAAATCTGAATCATTTAGCAGGTCTGAATCAAATCAGAATCATTTAGCAGGTCTGAATGAAATCTGAATCATTTAGCAGGTCTGAATCAAATCTGAATCATTTAGCAGGTCTGAATCAAATCTGAATCATTTAGCAGGTCTGAATCAAATCTGAATCATTTAGCAGGTCTGAATCAAATCTGAATCATTTAGCAGGTCTGAATCAAGTCTGAATCA